>NC_090750.1:103771637-103774137 GCF_036898095.1 Palaemon carinicauda
TTCATTCTCCAAGTCATTCGCCTCTTAAGATAACCAAACACCCTTTCAGAAGTAAGCACGGGACACTAGGTTGATGGAAATGCCACACAATTTGGACATTTTCTTTATTTTACTTACTTTAAGGGCTGTTTTTTCGGTCCTGTACAGCAGGGAAACCTCACTCTCTACTGGACATTCACAGTCATTTTACCATCTTTAAAGGAATATGGAAGGGAAGACCTAGAAAGTACAGGCCACACAATTTAAAAGAAAGTTTCGTGATGAATTAGGGTCATATGATATCCTTGAATTAAGGAGGATAGCAGTGCTGTAGTTAGGTCAACAGAGGGACTCGATTTTACCCTCCTTATTCTCTCAGCCTATGGTCAACCTTAGAACTTTCTGATAAGGAGCAGTTATATTACAAAAACAACTTATAAATAGGCCATGCAAAATAATGCTAATCAAGAAAATAATAAGAAATATAGATTATATAAAATCACCATTATTATTATTATTATTATTATTATTATTATTATTATTATTACTAGCTAAGCTACAACCCTAGTTGGAAAAGCAAGATGCTACAACCCCAGGGTCCCCAACAGGGAAAATAGCCCAGTGAGGAAAGGAAACATTGTAACAGGATAAAAAGGTTTAGAAACGATAAAAAAAATTGAAGTAGATCAAGCCATTAAAATATGATTACAATAAAAAGCAAACTGTTATGACAGCTATTATATATAGTAATTGAACTTAATCAGAAAACTTTTTTCTCTTCCATTTTATAGAGTGGCCCTCATGAAAGATGGGGACTACCAGGTGACAGCCTTTATCAATGCTGGATACAATATGGCGACCAACTCTGCAGTACTGACTCTCAAGGAAGGTGACAGCGTATACCTCATCCTACAGGATGGAGAGATATATGAAAATCCTTTGTACGAATCGTACACTACTCTCTCTGGATATCTGATTGGCAGGAAATGATTTCACGTGTTTGTTCTTATTTCAATTTTTTTCTCTCACAAGTTTAGCATTTGAAAGAACAACTTCCTGGTTCCTTATTTGTTAAATAATTAATTTCATTTCTTTCTGTAGAATTGTAAGTTTCCAACTAATGTAAATCATTTATTAGCTGAGAAATTAAGCAAAGATAAAGTACTCAACATTCAAGATCGTTTAGCTAAAAAGAAATAATATCATAATGATTTGTAGAAGATTTTATCAATGATAAAATGGATATACTTACTTTAAGGGCTGTTTTCGTAGTTCTGTCATACCCAAAAAACCTGTGTACTACAGCTACAGGATTTACAAGATTAGGTGTATAGAGTATCACACAGTTCACACTTCTTCTTTTTCTATTAACGTGCCTTTTCCCATTTGTATGGAGTAAGCACGGTCTCTTTAATTGTCAAACCCACATTATAGAAGCACCCAGAAAAAAGTAAGTTTCCAACTTCTTGAAAACCTTATCTTCAGTCTTTCGTATGTCTAGTGGGAGCTTGTTATGTAGTAATTCAAATGGATATGTTAGCCTTATACCCAAGTCTATAGAGATATGGGTATACTAGCATGTAAACAATATTACACTTAGTATAAGTGAATAATAGGCAGGGAAATAAAGCAGATTTTTGACCTGAGTTGTCATGATATATACCTATTTTATCGAGAAAGCACTGTTTATTATTGTTACACACTGTTATTTTCTTGTAATGAGATGGTTATAATAAAGGTTAAATGCAATGTTATTATTTTTAGGTGCCCTAATTCCTTTTTGCGATAATTATGATACCCAATTAATAAGCTTAAGAATTATTTCACGGTTATAATTTTCATACTTGAAGCATTTAGGGTCTAAAATTGGCTACATTCCATGTGAAGTCATTTCTCCTCTGTGTGAAATCGTAGGAAGTTGGTCTATTATCAGACCACGTTATCAGATACACTGTAAGTCTTTAATTATTACTTTACCTCGTTTTCTCTTCCTTTCTTTTATGCCACTACTGTGGTACATCCCCTAATAGTCACATAGTCTGAGGCAAATGAAACCCTTATCTATTCCCTATACTGCTTTTTCCTGATCTGGACTGAACTTCCTCAGAAATCATGTTCCCTTATTAACATTTAAAGTATAAAGCTCAAGAATCTATAGTCTATATATATTTTGGTTCTAATGATCTGAAACTACTATTTTATTTTTTTGTATTTTGGCTGTAGGATGTTTAGCAATTCTCTTAAATATTTTGATTCATTGCACACATCTTACACTATATTCTAGCTTTAATAGGCAGTCAGTGTAATTATTATTATTATTACTATCCAAGCTACAACCCTAATTGGAAAAGCAAGATGCTATAAGCCCAGGGGCTCCAATAGGGAAAAATAGCCCAGTGAGGAAAGGAAATAAGGAAATAAATAACTGAAGAAAACAAATTAACAATAAATCATCAATTAATAATACCTATAAGAGTATTTCTTCTCGTGGTGGGACAATTTTAACCAGTCTTGCCCCCTC
>NC_090750.1:103779137-103824137 GCF_036898095.1 Palaemon carinicauda
TTCTCCATCATGAGGCTCAATACTACACTGTATTTTAGAAGTTTTATTCCAGTTATGACCATGTTGTGGAATGATTTTCCTAATTGGGTGGTTGAAGCAGTGGAACTTTAAAAGTTCAAACTTGCAGTGAATGTTTTTATGTTGAATAAGCTGACATAAGTTTTTATAGTTTGTATATAAAAGGTCTGTTATTATTATAATTATTATTATATTATTATTATTATTATTATTACTTGCTAAGCTACAACCTTAGTTGGAAAAGCATGATGCTCTAAGCCCAAGGGCTCCAACAGGAAAAAATAGCCCAGCTAGGAAAGGAAATAAATAAACCATATGAGAAGTTATAAACAATTAAAATAAAATACTTCAAGAACAGTAACAACATTAGAATAGATCTTTCATACGTAAACTATAAAAAGACTGCAAGTTTGAACTTTTTGAAGTTTTACCGATTCAATTACCCGATTTGGAAGATCATTCCACAACTTGTTATTAAGCTAGCACAACCATTAGAATTTAACAAGGTAGTTAGAACTACCAGCAGATGGTGGGAAAGTTCCAACCACCCATCTGCCAACAAGACTAATAATTTTGACTTTGACCGCTAAATATAGGTTGTTTTCGATTTTTTTGTTTTCTCGTTCCATATTTAATGGAAAGCACAAGGATTTGCAGTGGTTTCAGATAGAGTCGCAAGAAGGTTAACAGGCTTGTGTATAAGCTGGTATTAATCATAATCATTCTTGTAGCTTTTATTATTATTATTATTATTATTAGTAGTAGTAGTAGTAGTAGTAGTAGTAGTAGTAGTAGTAGTAGTAGTAGTAGTAGTCAGGCTACAACCCTGGTTGGAAAAGCATGATGCTATAACGTCAATGGCTCCAATAGGGAAAAATAGCCCAGTGGGAAAAGGAAATAAGGATTTAAAAAAACTACAAGAGAAGTCGATTTATCTATCTACCATAGCATTTCTCCCAATTTTTGGAGGCAACAGACTTAACAAAACAGGATTTTTTCTCATTGTTCCTCTTTGCCTAACGAGGGACTCAATGCTCCTACATTTTCGTTCATTAGGGAATGAGATCGCTCGTTCTTTCTCCGTGCGGCCAGACCTTGCGTCTGGAAGTGACAGTTGGCTCTGTGGTCTGTGATCGCTACTTTGGCACCTCATAAGGATCAAAAGACGTTATTGAAATTGGTCAAATGGCCTTGGAGGGAGTGCGTTCGCAGACCTGTGTCTGAGAATTCAATGCTGTCTAGCGGGTCGAGTGAGATGCTATCTCCCTCACTCTATCGATGAAGAGATTCTACGTACTTTAGGTGGGAGACCATGTGTTAATCTCGCAGTTTCTACTTTGAAGGAGGTTTTACGTGTAGAGAGATTCAAGGTGGAAGGCACAGTCTTTTTCGCCTTTGAATTTGCTCCTATAGAAACCTCTTCCATGATCAGTGTCCAGGCAGCTTCTGATCGACCAATGGTCTGTTGCTGTCTCTTACTTCGCCATCACTCAAGATTTGTTAAATCCTGATGCATCGACAAAGTACAGTAAGTTGGTTCCATCTGTTGCGAAGGCAGTGACCTTTGCACGCCAGTTAGCTAACCAGCGGGCCAACTTTGTCTCGAAGAGAAGGGATGCCATTCTTTATTCTCCGGAAAAGTTGAACAGAGGAATGCCCTAGTGCTGGAGGCTACGTCTCTTTCCTCAGAAGGACATAGAAACATTTGTGGATAATATTAATGTCTTTGAGTTTTGTTGTGATGAGAAATACCGTTCTTTATTTCTTATTTTAGTGTTTCATTGTTTTAGGGCTTGTTTGGAATGTTTGAGTAATACAATATTTGACAATATATATTAAATTTGGACAGAACTACAGTGCCTCTTATTATAATCAGCCATCCCTCACCATCTATGAGTTACACACAAAAACTAGTAAAAATGACCAAAATTCACTATATTGACCTTGAAATATGACCTTTTGACCTTGAAGATGATGAAGATGACCCCAGGTGGTGTTGAAAATGTCACTATTGAACTCCCCGTCCTCAAAAACCCTCATTTTGACTCAGAGAACGTGTTTCTAGCCCTTCTTAGAAGTCATTTTAGTCCAGGACTCAAGTTAATCCTTCAGACTCAAGTTAAAAACCCCGATCAGGGGACGTTCCAGTCCTTTCTTGAAGGACGATATATGACAATATATATTAAATTCGGACAGCTCTGCAGACTTGCCTCATATTATAATCAGCTATCTCACCATTTATGAGTTACACACAAAAAACGAGCAAGAATTACCAAAATTCACAAATTTGACCTTGATAAATGACGACCCCAGGTGGTGTTGAAAATGTTACTATTGAACTCACCATCCTCATAAACCCCCATATTGATCCAGAGAACGTGTTTCTAGCCCTTCTATAAGTCATTTTAGTCCAGACTCAAGTTAAAAACCCCGAGCAGGGGACGTTCCAGTCCTTCCTTAAAGGAGTCTATGGTTGAATCAGTGCTTGTGTGCATATCTCTCTACATATTTAGCTGTCAATTTTGACATGTCGCATCCACTAGTTATGAATATTGATATCTCACTAAATGCAGTCATTATTTCAGGTGTTAGACCTCAAAATGGAAGCAGCTGCTGAGAATCCTGTCCCTGGAATAGAAGCCTCGGTGCCGCAGACTAAGAAACGACGAGGATCTGAAAATGGGGTTGGCGTTAATGACTTGAAGAATGGCACCACTGAAAAAGAGAAGTTCATTGATGAGAGTTACTTTGCGTAAGTATGTGGTGTATAGTTCTTCCCCCTGAATACATTAAATGATTAGCTGTTAACCCTTTTACCCCCCGACGCTATTTGGAACTTTCCAACCCTTAACCCCCAGGCGTTTTTTTTTTTGTTTTTCAAGCACATTTTGCAATATATTTTTTTTAAATTGCGCCAACAGCCTTAATTTTCGTCATAGAGAGGTCAGGTTGGTGTCATTATTTTGGAAAATGGCCAAATTTTTTCATAAAGTTATCAAAAATATGCAAAAAAAATGTAAATAGCAGTTTTTTGCAAGGACGTACTGGTACGTCAATGGGGGTTAAGGGATGAGTTTTGTAAAAGGGTTAAGTTTTAACTCTCCGAATTGGGTTTGCTGACTTAAATATTTTTGGTAATGGTATCGGTCCAGCACAGGGAGCTTCCTGAGTGAGATGAAGGACTGAGAACGTTCATAACCCTTTTGCCCCCAAAGGACGTACTGGTACGTTTCACAAAAGCCATCCCTTTACCCCCATGGACGTACCGGTACGTCCTTGCAAAAAAATGCTATAGAAAATCATTTTTCACACTTTTGATATTTTTTTTGAGAAAATTCAGGCATTTTCCAAGAGAATGAGACCAACCTGACCTCTCTATGACAAAAATTAAGGCTGTTAGAGCAATTTTAAAAAAATATTATGCAAAATGTCCTGGGAAAAAAATAACCCCCTGGGGGTTAAGGGTTGGAAATTTCCAAATAGCCTGGGGGTAAAAGGGTTAAGGTCAAGTTCATTCTTTGTTGATACTAGCCATGTGACTCGGGTAAGCTTCATCAAGAAAAATACTCAATATTTTATACTTTTTCCAACAGTTTTAGTTCTGTGCTAATTGTACTCCCCCTCCTATGTACAGTATGCTCTGTTGTTTATTTTGATTATTTAGACGTACACTCGTACTTCTCCCATTGGTTAGTACTGTACTGTAGCTACCATTAACACAGTTTGATTAACCCTTTAACCCCCAGGCTATTTGGAAATTTCCAACCCTTAACCCCCAGGGGGTTATTTTTTTCCCAGCACATTTTGCAGTATATTTTTTTTAAATTGCTCTATAAGTCTTAATTTTTGTCATAGAGAGATCAGGTTGGTCTCATTCTCTTGGAAAATGCCTGAATTTTCTAAAATAATATAAAGAATATGAAAAAAACATTTTTATAGCATTTTTTTTGCAAGGACGCACCAGTACGTCCATGGGGGTAAAGGGATGGCTTTTGTGAAACGTACCAGTACGTCCATTGGGGGTAAAAGGGTTAAAACTCAAGTACAAACGTAGAAATTTCTTATATCTTACAAATTTTTAGTTTCTTTGATATTATGTAAGTCATGCCAAATATTCCCTTCTCTTTACATTCACGGTGGCAACTTTACACTACTTGAGTTAAGGTTGGTAACCTCACACTACTTTGAGTTGAAGTTACAATGCTAATGAGTGGTAAGAGGAATACCAAGTTATTTGTTATGCTAGTTATTATTATTCTGTAGTTTAACAAGACCACATAGTTAGAATATTCTTGTGACTAGATACATTTCATAAGGAGGAAATATAGAATAGGAAATAGGTTTGACTGTCTATATTAATGAAGGCAACTGAAGATATAAAGCATTTTTTTATATTAACCCTTTTACCCCCAAAGGACGTACTGGTACGTTTCCCAAAAGCCATCCCTTTACCCCCATGGACGTACCGGTACGTCCTTGCAAAAAAATGCTATAAAAATATTTTTTTTTCATATTTTTGATAATTTTTTGAGAAAATTCAGGCATTTTCCAAGAGAATGAGACTAACCTGACCTCTCTATGACAAAAATTAAGGCTGTTGGAGCAATTTAAAAAAATATATACTGCAAAATGTGCTGGGAAAAAAATAACCCCCTGGGGGTTAAGGGTTGGAAATTTCCAAATAGCCTGGGGGTAAAAGGGTTAATGAAATATGTTTATACAGTAATTTAAAAAAGGTTGAATTTCAGGACGCAATGTGAACTTCACATAGTAAACTCTGCTTTGATTGATGTTACGAGTATGTATTCTAACATTCCTTGAGATAGAACCATTCAAAAGTGAAAAATGTGATTTATAATATTTCAGCATTATTTGCTATCCCTTATTGATCCTTCTTTTCAGTTCATATTCAGATGTGGAGCTTCATAGGACAATGATTGAAGATACAGTTAGAACAAATGCGTATCAGCAAGCCATCTTTCAAAATATGGAAGAATATATTCACGGAAAGGTAGTGGTCGACGTGGGCTGTGGGACGGGCATCCTCAGTATGTTTTGTGCCCAGGCTGGGGCGAAAAAGGTTTATGCCATTGATGCTTCCAAGATAGCAGTGCATGCCAAGCAGTTGGTCGAAGCTAATGGATACAGCAATGTCATAACAGGTAAATATGTTACGTATTTTAGGATCTTTGCTGTACGAGCTTTAAGAAAAAATACAGGTACAGGTACTGTAGTTCCAAATGCATGCTGATTTGTTCCTATACATATACATACATATACCAAGGCACTTCCCCCAATTTTGGAGGGTAGCCGACATCAACAAATGAAACAAAACAAAAAAGGGGACCTCTACTCTCTACGTTCCTCCAGCCTAACAAGGAACTCGACCGAGTTCAGCTGGTACTGCTAGGGTGCCACAGCCCACCCTCCCACATTTCCACCACAGATGAAGCTTCATAGCGCTGAATCCCCTACTGCTGCTACCTCCGCGGTCATCTAAGGCATCGGAGGCAGCAGCAGGGCCTACCGGAACTGCGTAAACATATACATATAAAAACACTTTATCCCTTTAAGGTTGGCATGGCCTGATTGGTAAGGTCTCTGCCTGGTGATCGCCAGACGGGGGTTTGAGTTCCCGCTCAGACTCGTTAGTTCCTTTAGTGTTGGCAACCTTACCATTCTTGTGAGCTAAGGATGGGGGTTTTGGGGGGAGCCCATCAGCAGCCATTGCCTGGCAATCCCTGGTTCTAGCTTGGGTGGAGAGGGGGCTTTGGTGCTGATCATATGATTCATGGTTAATCTCTAGGGCATTGTCCTGCTTGCTAGGGCAATGTCACAGTCCCTTGCCTCTGCCATTCATGAACAGCCTTTAAACCCTTAAACAGAGATGTCTTTAGCAGTCTTGGAATGGCTATTGAATTGGAAGCAAGGTAGTTACGTCAGGTATTGCAAATGGGATACTTTGCTGGGCGGAGCCTCTTTGCAATAATTGCGGTTATCCTCATTTTCTTTGCCAAAAAAGCTTCGCTCAGTCTCTGTGGTGAAAGGTTCACTCAGCTTTTAGCTAGATCTCAGACTGAAGAACTTATACCTGACCCCCTTCATAAGATCAGCTTGGGCTCAGCAGTAGCTTTAAATGGTTTCCTCGCCTCAAAAACTTGAGTCCCTTAGAGATGATGCACAAGTTTCTCGAGCAGACCTTTCTCACGTGGCGTTTGTTAATTGCTTAATAATACATGATAGAAGGCGATGAATTAGACTATTTTTACATCGTAAGAGGATTTATTGTTTTCGTTAATTTTCACAACAAAAATTAGCGTAAATCTTCTTCAAAGCGAGTGATATAGAACTTCAAATCTTGAGATTACATAACAGAAGAACTATAAGCTTCTCGCTGGCTTTTAAATGATTTCATCAATTCAAATACAATGGAATTAACTTTTAACTAATGCAATATTTACACATGTGGAGAGCGGACACTTAGGGAGACATTTATATGACTAACATTATTACAAAAAGAAATTGTTGGACGTCTTATGGCGTACGGACGTCCCCCATGGTTGAGGTAGGCTTACTGTGGCAGGTGGGCCTAGTGAGGGTTGCCCGCTCATGAGTAGGACTCGAACTTAACTGGCCTTCGACTCACTCTAGTTGTTCTTATTTCCCGTACATTGCTGGGGGGTCTGAGGGCTTGTCTCGCCTAAGGGTAGCAGTGGCGGGTGATGTAACCGCACCAGACTGGTTCTCACTCTGCGTCCCCTCTCCCCGGTGTACCTGTTGACATGGAAACAGATTCAGTACACGTGTGCTTGGGTCGGCAAATACCAAGCGATATTGAAAATGGCTCGAACTGCTTCCCACAAAACCTATGGATCAGGGAGACAAAGTCATAAGTCAGCAACATCCGACGTACTTCCTGCGCATTTACTTTGTGTTTAGCCTTTGTTTGAAACTATCCCTTTGCACGTGACACCTTCCTGTACCACTGACTAGGTATCATATAATATTTTGACCCCTTAGACTATTCGTGAGCCTCAGCCTCGGCATTGCGATGTGTATACAGCGTGACATTTTGTATGACTTTGGCCCATCCTAAATGGAGCCAGCCAGCTTGTAGCCCAACACAATTCCAATCTCATGTCCTTCTCAATCACCGCCTTACAAGTGGGGCACAGGATGACTCTGTCCCGCAAGGACACGGTAACCCTTCTTAGAGATCTCTGTACCCCTTGTGGATTACCAGAGGCTTTCTCACTTCAAAAGAGTATAGATGAAGATATCCAAGAACATTGCTTCTGACGCGTGCACTTTCAGTCTAGCTGATCTAGTGAGATTCTGGAAGTACCACCCTGGTTCAAGCCCATGGTGTCAGAGATGTCAGATTTAACCTAACCTTCAGGAAGAACTTGTCAGTGGTGCTAGTTCAAAGGTAGGAGTCTGATACAACAGATAACCTTCACTGCACACTACCCAAGGGAGTTAACTCACAGGTCCCTGGATAACCTTATTCCTGGTCCTGCAGTAGCTACTCAACAAGTTGTGTTGTGAACCTATCTCCCTCACGGGACAAGTAGCATCTCGTCTGAGATAGCAGCTGCAACATAATTCTAAAAGATGGGGTAAAATGTCTGGTTTTTTCTCCTCTTTCTTTCTTCTCCTTTGGAGGGAAGAAGTCACTCACGACCAAGTAACGTTTCTTTACAGATGAGTATTGTATTAAACTATCTCCCCCTTCCTCCCAAACAAGGGGAAGGGTGCATGAAATGTATGGACATTTCCTGGGTCAGTTAACCTGCCATTTGAGTTACAGGGACTTCGGCCCTCCTATGATGAGTCTCCAAATGTAGGTCGAAGGTTTCTGTATTTACCTCGTTGAAAAGCTTAAAGACCGTTACATCCTCATTGAAGTCATACTTCTCTTGCAAGTATTAGGTTTGTATAGTTGGGAAAAAATACAAATTGATAAGACAATTTGTGATATTTTGATAAACCTGGATAAATTAAATGAAAAGTACATAAGAAGGATACGCTGGTTTTTCAGATAAGCTGCAAAAGTTGACAGGTTCATTTGCAAACCTGCCATTAATCTCATCATCCTTGTCCCTTTTGCAGGGATATGACTGTTAGCAGTTCATCTGCTTACTATTTATGGCTGTATGACGACAAAGACAGCCTGAACCTAAAAAAGGCGGTCTTTCTTGGGCCTTGCTGTTGCTCCGTTTGTAGGAATTTTTTTTTTTTTTTTTTTTGCTGGTACCTCTAAGGCTGCCTCTACAGCGTCGTCCTGCTTCCTGCTTCTCTTGTGGTGTTTAAGGGTGTGGAATCTGCTGGTGTTGTCACCGATGCTTTTGAAGAGTCCTCTGTGGTCTATTCCTCCATGCGAGTGTGGTCTGTGGTTTCCAAGACCTCAACTCTGAAGAAGGCTGGCAAGAAGAAGCTTGTGTGGTCTTCTCGTCTTTGCTAGATTCTTCAGATTCAGGTACTTCTAAGAAGTCCAGGAAGGCTGATTGACAGGAGACATTCAAGACTCAGACCAAATCTCCCTATTGATTGGTACCTATTTGTGCCCTCATTTAATGGGGAGAAAGACCACTAAAACTTTCAAAGTTCTGTGAATCCTTCAAACTTCTTAGAGTAAATCCTTAAAAAGGGATTTCACTCTTTATGTAGGGTGAAGTCTCCTTTCACCATCATGTCTCATCAATTTTGATCATTTGGGGAAGAAGTGGTTTTTCTATCTTGGCGCTTTTGTTCTGACCATTGAAGCATCCAGCAAACTGTGATAAAAAAAAAAAGAAATGTGATTTTCTTCACAGTTTCCTTTTGTGTATTAGAATCATTGAGAATCAAAATAGGAGGAAGCTGGAAGGCGACATTATTCATTTGCACTACTGCTCTTCCCCCCGGCTTACTCCAGCTTGGAACGAAAGCTTTTACATATGCTAAAAATTTTTTGTAATACTTTTCCAAGTCAAAGCCAACCATTAAGGAATGAATATCACATGAACTCCAGGTAAATATTGAAATGATTGTTTTTACTCCATGTATTTGATTTGTTTTGTTTCCATTTAATTGCCCATCTAAAAATTTATTGTGTCCATATTTTCACCTTTCATTCAATTGCTGTACAGTGGAGTAAATTACAAAAAGAGCAGAAGTACACTGATGTTTTTATGGGTGTAATGTAAGTTGGTGTAAATTACAGTGGTTGCAGGTGATAACTGTTCATTGATGGAAGTGAGAAGTTGAAAGGAATTACAGTAATTTAAAAGGTCAAAGAAGAAAGTTTGCAACTGGTGGAGATATAGAAGCTAGTAAGAGCTTTTATGGCATTACAATTGTTTAAGGGAGTAGTAAAAAATAGTGGGTTGGGCATGAATGTAAAGAGAGTTCTGTATGAGAAAGTGATTGTACCAACTGTGATGTATGGATCGGAGTTGTGGGGAATGAAAGTGATGGAGAGACAGAAATTGAATGTGTTTGAGATGAAGTGTCTAAGGAGTATGGCTGGTGTATCGCGAGTAGATAGGGTTAGGAACGAAGTAGTGAGGGTGAGAACGGGTGTAAGAAATGAGTTAGCAGCTAGAGTGGATATGAGTGTGTTGAGGTGGTTTGTCCATGTTGAGAGATTGGAAAATGGCTGTCTGCTAAAGAAGGTGATGAATGCAAGAGTAGATGGGAGAAGTACAAGAAGAAGGCCAAGGTTTGGGTGGATGGATGGAGTGAAGGAAGCTCTGGGTGACATGAGGAAAGATGTGAGAGAGGCATGAGAGCGTGCTAGAAATAGGAATGAATGGCGAGCGATTTTGACGCAGTTCCGGTAGGCTCTGCTGCTTCCTCCGGTGCCTTAGATGACCGCGGAGGTAGCAGCAGTAGGGGATTCAGCATTATGAAGCTTCATCTGTGGTGGATAATGTGGGAGGGTGGGCTGTGCCACCCTAGCAGTACCAGCCGAACTCGGTTGAGTCCCTTGTCAGGCTGGGAGGAACGTAGAGAGGAGACGTCCCCTTTTTTGTTTCATTTGTTTGATGTCGGCTACCCCCCAAAATTGTGGGAAGTGCCTTGGTATATATGTATGTACAATTGTTTATAAAAATGAGGAAAGTTAGAATGAATGATATTGTTATACAGTATGACTAATTGTGAAATGGTGCTTGACTTGAGGTACTTGAAGCAAGGAAAGTGTGATTAGTTGGTATGGAACATTTCCATTGTATGTAAACCTCAAGAGTCCAAACATGTAACCAAAGGTGTACGATAGAGTTGTCTTATTTTAAAATGAACTGAAGCATGTTGAGAATACAAGCTAACCAGCAGATAAAAGTGTGAAAAATGGAAGTTTTGGGTGTATGTTTACCAGAAAGCTTGTTATGCACCTGATAAAAAGTAGATACGTTGGTTTTAAAAGTTGTTTTTTAATGTAGGAATCTTTTGAGCTTAAGCTTCTTAGGTTCACCATTTAGTAAATGCAATTGGCATTAACTAAAGATTTGCCATTTTGAAAGTAATGCATTGATGTAGAAGAAAAATTTTTTTAGAATTAAAACAAACACTGCAAAGAAATTGAAAGATTATTTTTTTATTTTTGCCTTTTTAAATGACTTTAAGCTACAAATAATCTGATCTTTACAGTAATACAAGCTAAAGCTGAAGATGTGGAGCTACCTGAGAAGGTTGATGTCATTGTTAGTGAGTGGATGGGTTACATGATGTTGTACGAGACGATGCTTCCATCCGTTCTTTATGTGAGAGACAAGTGGTTGAAACCTGTAAGTGTTAGAATTATGAGTTGTTTCATCCCATACCCATTACAGGAGGCCCTCAACTTACATACATTCGGATTCAAACTCAAATCCAACTGAAAATGACAGATAATATAAAGAAAAACTTTAACCCTTTTACCCTCAGGCTATTTGGAAATTTCCAACCCTTAACCCCCAGGGGTTATTTTTTTTCAAGCACCTTTTGCAGTATATTTTTTTTAAATTGCTCTAACAGCCTTAATTTTTGTCATATAGAGGTCAGGTTGGTCTCATTCTCTCGGAAAATGCCTGAAGTTTCTCAAAAAATTATCAAAATTATGCAAAAAAAAATTTAAATAGCAGTTTTTTGCAAGGACGTACCAGTACGTCCATGGGGGTAAAGGGATGAGTTTTGTGAAATGTACCAGTACGTCCATTGGGGGTAAAAGGGTTAATACAGTTAGCAGAACAATATTTGTAATACCCTGATATCTATTTCATATGGAACCCGACTATTTGTTGACTTTTTTTAGCCGGAAATCATAGGCTTAGAATTTAGGTTACCCAAGGCCAAAATTTTAACGAAATTTGGATTACAAACAATTACAAACAGATTCCTGGAATCAATTAAGTTTGTAAGTAGAGGACCTTCTTTATTTATAATTAGCCCCTTTTGTGCACACTGATTTCTGATAGAGGCTTCAGTTCCTCTAAAAGAATAAATCTTCCAATGCTGTAGTTCCATACATTTGGGTGGGTCACTTAGTCTTAAGCAGCCACAGCTATTATTATTATTATTATTATTAGTATTATTATTATTAGCTAAGCTACAACTCTAGTTGGAAAAGCAGAATGCTATAAGCCTAAGGGTTCCAACAGGGCAAAATAGCCCAGCGAGGAAAGGAAATGAGGAAATAAACGATATAAGAAGAACAATTAAGATAAAATATTTGTAAAGCATTAACATTAAAATAGATATTTCGTGTATAAACTATAAGAAGACTTATGTCAGCCTGCTCAAATTAGAACTTTTGAAGTTCTTCTGTTATTATTCCTGCATGTGCAGGAGCACTCGCTATAACATGGAGTCCTCAGATATTTTAACTACAGTATTTACAGTCTTTTGTTCCTTTACTCATTGCTCTTTTAATTCATTTCCATTATTTTTTTATTTTCCCTAATCTTAACACCTTGCTATTAACTAAAAAAGATGATATTGGAAATTAAAAATAGATTAACTTTTCCCTTTACACCAATTTCCTTTTCCTCTAAGTATGCTAGAATGCTGATACTGTATCATACGCCAATCGAAAGTAGGGGAACTTAGCATATAATATAGCAAGGAGACCACTAGCAAACAGAGAATCAGTCTAGCTAAGCTTTTGTATAAGTCTCTCTCTCTCTCTCTCTCTCTCTCTCTCTCTCTCTCTCTCTCTCTCTCTCTCTCTCTCTCTCTCTCTCTCTCTCTCTTTTATTAAGGGTTGTTTTACTCTTCCTCTTCTTCTTTTTCGACACTCCAAAATCAAACCATTGTTCTGTAGTCTTGGGTAGTGCCATAGCCTCTGTACCATGGTATTCCACTGTCTTGGGTTAGAGTTCTCTTGCTTGAGGGTACACTAGGGCACACTGTTGTATCTAGTTTCTCTTCCTGTTGTTTTGTTATAGTTTTTAAAGTTTATATAGGAAATATTAATTTTAATGTTGTTACTATTCTTAAAATATTTTACTTTTCCTTACAGTATTTCCTTTTTTCACTGGGCTATATTCCTTGTTGGATCCCCTGGGCTTATAGCATCCTGCTTTTCTAACTAGGGTTGTAGCTTAGCATTTGATAATAATAATGATAATAATAAAGTTTTTCAAGCTATGCAGGGTCGCTATTTCTGGAAAGCCGTTTCCAATTTCTTCTATATCCGCTGTCCTCCACTGCGAGAACTTTCTCCTCCAGGTTGGTCTCATTCTCTTGGAAAATGCCTGAATTTTCTCAACAAATTATCAAAAATATGAAAAAAAAAAAAATTTTATAGCATTTTTTTGCAAGGACGTACCGGTACGTCCATGGGGGTAAAGGGATGAGTTTTGTGAAACGTACCAGTACGTCCTTTGGGGGTAAAAGGGTTAATACAGTAGCAAAACAAAATTTGTAATAACCTGATATCTATTTCATATGAGACCCAACTATTTGTTGACTTTTGTGGCTGGAAATCATAGGCATGAGATTCAGGTTAGGCCTCCCCTAGGCCAAAATTCATCAAAATTTGGCTTCCAGTTTCTAGGACCCAATTAAGTTTGTAAGTTGAGGACTTGTATTTACTGAATTCAAGGAAGTTTTTATGTCATTTAGGTCCCATACATTTGCCTGTACATTAGTTTTTAGCTCTTTAGCTGTGGTTTTTCATTTTCTATATAATTGTAATTTTTTTGTTTTAGAATATTAGTTTTTTGGTTAGGAACTGTTTGGGCCAGAGGTTGACCCCGTAGAAAACGGGAAGAGGGTAAACTATACAAAAAGCTGGTCGGTTAGGTAGAGTTAACCAGTAACTCCTAAGAAGGTAGTTCTAGGTAAGTATGTTAGGAAAAATACAAATTACTTAGAAATTTGTGATTTTTTGGTTAGAAACTGTTTGGTCCTAAGGGGTTTCATGTTAAACTTGTAAAAAGGAATTCAATATAACAGGGTATACCAAAGAAATATCGTTGTCTTGTGCTTTAGGGTACTATGGACCAGAATCAAACACTAGTACTCATGTTTTATTTTATTTACTATCCACACACATACATACAATCATAGTAGGTAGTTGGTTGGCCAGGGCACCAGCCACACGTTGAGATACTACCGCTAGAAAGTTATGGGTCCTTTGACTGGCCAGACAGTATTACATTAGATCCTTCTCTCTGGTTATGGTTCATTTTCCCTTTGTCTACACAAACACCGAATAGTCTGGCCTATTCTTTACATATTCTCCTCTGTCCTCATACACTTGACAACACTGAGATTACCAAACAATTCTTCTCTCAAGGGGTTAACTACTGCACTGTAATTGTTCAGTGGCCACTTTCCTTTTGGTAAGGGTAAGAGAGACGTTAGCTATGGTAAGCAGCTCTTCTAGGATAAGGACACTCCAAAATCAAACCAATGTTCTCTAGTCTTGGGTAGTGCCATAGCCTGTGTACAATGGCCTTCCACTGTCTTGGGTTGGAGTTCTCTTGCTTGAGGGTACACTCTGGCGCACACTTTTATCTTATTTCTCTTACTCTTATTTTATTAAAGTTTTTATAGTTAATATAGGAAATATTTATTTTGATGTTGCTGTTCTTAAAATATTTAATTTTTCCATTTTTATTTCTTCACTGGTCTATTTTCCCTGTTGGAGCCCTTGGCTAATAGCGTCCTGCTTTTCAAACTAGGGTTTTAGTTTAGCAAGTAATAATAATAATAATGATATTGATAATAATAATAATAATATACATTCACAGTTTGACTTAGATTATTATTATAATGCCCAGGGATGCCAGACATCCCGGTTTTACCGGATTTCCGGTCTTTGGGGGGAAAATCTGGTCATCTGCGCAATTTATCCAGATCTGAAGAGAAAAGATATTGAGGGGCGGCACTGGTATTAGCTGTATCTCAAAATGGTCTGTAGGGGCTTACTTTTAGGTACTATATGGGAATGAAGCGATGCCAAGTTAGTGATCACAGGGTTGCCAAGAAAACTTCAAATTAGTGATCACAGGTTCATACAGCTAAGCATTTGAAAATGACCCTTATTCTAATGGCTCATAAAGCATTCGCTTGTCTTTGTAATATATTTTTTAATGTTAGATGTGGTTGGGGGTGCCATGAACGTTAGTATTAACTATGTTTATATTAAGCAACTACTGTACATTGTCAGAAATTTCTTATTGGCTGCTTCAAAGGAACTTGGCGTCTTTTTGTGTTTTAATTCAGAACCAGAAAAATCAGTAGGCCTACTGAAAAATCAAATCTTTCCTGCCAAGGACGAGGTCAGTTTAAGAACTTTTCTGAAACTGTCAAATTGTTTAGGAAAATAGAATTAAGAACATATTAAAATGATCAGCAAATCGATAGGTTTACTTCAATGTTTCCTTGATGGACACCATAATACTATTCTTACTAAAAGAAATAATAAAATTAGGTGGTTAAATTATAAGAATTTAACTGTGAAGAGTAGAGGAAATTTATAAATAGTTTAATCTATGGTTTAGATGATTTGGGAGTTTATCGAGATAGTGGTGTAAAACTATGAGTTTGCACAGTAAGTAACCGTAAAATTATAATTATATAAGATACAGTAGTGATTAAAGTACAGTATGTAAAAACAAAGTAGTGAGGTATCTAGGGAGTTTGTCGACAGTGTGAGTAGCAGTTATTTGGCGAGGGTAGGGATAATTCATGTAACCTGAGGGCACAAAATTTTTTTTAGTTTTTTGAGTTCCGTGTAGGTTCCTGTTACCTAATTTCCCCCCCCCCCCCCCCCCACACACACACAAATTGAGGGTTGACCAGAATGATTGGCCTTCTATTCATCTTTCTTTGCCCCTCTCTTGTGCAGCAATCATAGCCATTATAAGCTCGACTGGTTGCTGGTGAGCTTCATAAACGAGCTGCCTTTCTTTTCAAACAGAATTTTTTTAAGAAGTATCACCTTGTCCTCTTCGACAAGGGAAAGGATAGATAGAATGTATTCAAATCATCATCATCAAGTACGGGGTGTTCGATGTCGAACGGCCGTGGCCCTCTGCACAAAACTTCTCCATTCATTCCGGTCTTGAGCCTTCCTTTCCAACTCCACCATCGTTAGCCCGCACATCTCCATGATATTGTCACTCAATCTAGTTTTAGGCCTTCCTCTCGTTCTTGTACCATAGACTGATCCAATTAGTAGTGTTCTTTCCAGAGTATTGTGTTTCCGAACCTGGTGTCCAATAAAAGTTAGTTTTCTTTCATCCAAAATGTCAAGTAATCTTTTTTCGATATTGATCTTTTGTAGAACTTTTGTATTCAAATCCATTTATTTTATAGTTACAAATCCATTCAGACATGTCCTATACGAGCATATACAGTAGGTTCTACTGTTACCACATATCATTTATTCTTGGTAGGGTCCTAACCTAACACTTGTGGCATCTCTGTGCACTGATCATTAAAAGGTTGGCTGGAGTCACGACCTTTGCTCCAGTACAGAACCAAGCGCTCTGACATTTCCCAGGAAAGTTAAACCAACCAGAATTTGTTTCATAGGTTCTTCCTCCCTCATAAAGATGAGTCTTCCATTAAAGAATGATGATATCTATTCATGTAGGAACAAATCACAAGTTTTAACCCTTTTACCCCCAAAGGACGTACTGGTACGTTTCACAAAACCCATCCCTTTACCCCCATGGACGTACCGGTACGTCCTTGCAAAAAAATGCTATAAAATTTTTTTTTTTCATATTTTTGATAATTTTTTGAAAAAATTCAGGCATTTTCCAAGAGAATGAGACCAACCTGACCTCTCTATGACAAAAATTAAGGCTGTTAGAGCAATTTAAAAAAAAATATACTGCAAAATGTGCTGGGAAAAAAATAACCCCTTAGGGGTTAAGGGTTGGAAATTTCCAAAGAGCCTGGGGGTAAAAGGGTTAAAAGTAATTTGTATTATATGAACCTATATATGGCTTTATCCTCATAAAGGTACCCTTTCTGAACCCCAGGTAAATATAGAAATAATTTTATTATCAAATGACATGTTTTCCTAACTTTACAGACCTGAAACCATTAAGTTTTACTTCCCGTTTTAACCACCCTGCAAGCCCCAGTCATAAAGGTTAAAATTGCTGGTCTTGCCTATAATCAGATTTGTATAGTTAGGAAAAATATTGAAGTAATCAAATTTATGTAGTCGGGAAAATACAAATTACTATTAACATTTGTTTTTATTTTTTACAATTGTAGATAATTCGCATTTGACTGAATAGAAGCATATCTTCTTTGTGGCAATATAAGCTAGTTTACCCTTCATTTTTTCATAATAGATTTGAAATAAAGTTCCTGATTTATGTTTATTCATACACAAAACAAACTTTTGCTGATCATTATTTTTAGGTAACATTCACAGCTATAATACAGTACTGTAATTTGAAAGTTCACAATGTTTTGCAGCGAATATTTGTTGTAGATAGTAACTTTAGTCCATTTCTTTTAGCGAGGCAGATTTGCACCAACTCGCAGCGGTGCCCTTTTATCTCGGAAAAGTTTCCTGATCGCTGATTGGTTGGACAAGATAATTCTAACCAATCAGCAATCAGGAAACTTTTCCGAGCTAAAAGGGCACCGCTGCGAGTCTGTGCAAATATGCCTTGCTAAAAGAAATGGACTATAGTTGCGTAGATTTTAGATTATAGCAACTTAAGGCTAGTCTACTTATCTTTATCACAATAAAAAAGCAAATACACGTAACCTATTTCATGTGCACAGAAAGGCTAATTATAGATAATGGAATTGTATGATGAAGTAAATTGATAACATATACATAGATCTATAGTTTTTCCTGACTTTTCAAAATTCCTTTTACAGGGAGGTAGGATGTTTCCAGAAAGAGCTATGTTGTTCATGGCTCTAGGAGAAGCTCAGTGGATTACGAAGTACGAGGAAGGAACTTACGATTTCTGGGTCTCTCTCAATCACGTGTATAATTTGGACATGTCTCTTCTAGCGGACCATGCTGTTGCTAGATACAAAGGTAGTATCTTTCATCTTTAGTTCTTACTTGTATACAAACCTTGCGTCCATTGAAATAAGGAGTTCTCTTCAGCAGAGTTAGGACAGGAGTTAGAATTGTGAACGAAGTAGTTGACGACAAGTGGCAAGCGTAGGCGAGTAGCCCCGTCCACTGTCCTGTCAGACTTTTCACTTTTGTCTTTGGTCAAGATCCTTCTCCAACGCCCTTCCCTAGTACTTTGAGGTAGTGAGGTTCTATGGACTGGAGATCTCTGCATCAGCATCTCTCTAGGTTGACCCCTCAGTGTGCACACTTTTGGTAAATCAGAAGGCACACGCTTCTCAGTTTCTGAATCTGTGGCTATGATGACTTCTGCTATGGTTACCCTCCAAGCAAAGACCAAAGGGTTCTTATTCATGACTCTTGGGATTAACACATGAGCACCATTCTTATTAGACTGCTTCTTTAAAGAGTAAATCTCTATCTTCCCTTTATGACAGGGAGGATGGTGGAATGAATACAGCCATTGGCCATCTTGCACTTAGGTATTTTATTTCAAATTGCGTCTCCCCTTTTGCTGATGAAAGATTCCTTCATTGACCAAGGAGGCTACTTAACCATATACTGACCAGGATCCATCAGCCAACTGATTGAAAGTCACTAGAGATATCTCTCGGTACCATTGATGACCGGGGAGACTGACATAGTCCAGAGGACAAGAAAACGACCAACCAATTCAATTCTAGGGGATACTTCCTACCCGCCAAAAATCGAGTTTCCATATTTTAAAGGACAAAAGGTTTGTAAATGCATAGGAACAAATAGCAAGGTTTAAAAGTAATATGCATTTTTCCTAGCTATTCAAAACTTTACTGTTAAGTTTCCCACCTCAACCACCCTTTTCATTCCAGAGATGAAGGTCAAAAGTGTCTTTGGCAAAACGGTGGGCATGGCTCTTCGCCTGCGCCCACCACCTGTCGTTGAATACCTCATTAATGATATCAGTAGCCATTGCAGCTCCACTGAAGATGATTCCCTATATTAAAGGACCTGGGTTTATTCTGCTAGGAAAAATACAAATTATTTTTAAGATTGATTTTTTTTTAATAGATAACTTTTGACCGATTGTAGTGTATTACAGATACTTTGCCTAATATAAAGCTTTAGAGTCTGTTATTACTGATTCTTCATTATGTATTCTGGTTATTGTTTTACATACATACATACATATACCAAGGCACTTCCCCCAATTTTGGGGGGTAGCCGACATCAACAAAGAAACAAAAACAAAAAGGGGACCTCTACTCTCTACGTTCCTCCCAGCCTAACAAGGGACTCAACCGAGTTCAGCTGGTATTGCTAGGGTGTCACAGCCCACCCTCCCACATTATTGTTTTACCCAACATATTCTCTATATGCCTTTAGTGTATGTATGTACCATGGCAATAAATTCAATTGTTTCAACGAGTCTTACATCTAGGAGCCACATTGCTTATATCTTAGAAGTGTAACCTTTTTAACTTGAAAAAAATATGATTTTCTCCATACCCTATACCTTCCATTGCTGGAAAAAAATTCTCTATACAATATACCCTCTACTCCCAGAATCACAGGTGCTAGGTCTCTTTCCTGATTGCATGCCTAGAATTTAGGAACTCCCTCTGCCCCCTATCTTTATGTGCTCACAATATTTCAGTTGACATGGAATAGCTAGTTTTCTTTTTACATGATTAGGATATTTGATATGTGTATTTTGATTTCAGTACATTGTATTAAGATTAGACTGGTATGTATTGTACCCTTCCTGATATTTTCTTCATTACAGTTGATTTTTTGCCTACTCGTCCCCTCTTCATGTTCAGTGTCTTTGGGCATGCTGTTCTATCTTATTTCTCTTCCTTTTGTTTTTGTTTTTTTCTTTTTCAATTTTCTATAGTTTATATGTGAAGGATCTAATTTAATATTGTTACTGTTCGTGAAATATTTTATTTTGTTTATTGTTCTATGAAGTTTATTTATTTTCTTGTTTCCTTTCCTCGCTGGGCTATTTTTCCCTGTTGGAGCCCTTGGGCTCATAGCATCTTGCTTTTCCAACTAGGGTTATAGCCTAGCTTGTAATAATAATAGAGAAGTTTTGCTTTCTCTCTTGTTCGGATAAGTAGACAACAGTTATACTGTATATTTAATGGTATTATTTCATATTCTAGTACAAGTCAAACATGCATTTTGTTTAGGGTTCTATGTTCCTCCTTTATCTCAGACAGACATTTTTCTTATGTACCTGCTGCCAATCCAATCACATTACGGTAGCTGTCAAGGTGAATGTAATTTTCTCGCAATATCTATCTGGAAAAGTAAGGTTTAAATATTACTATGTTTAAATTTAATATTTTATTTAAAATAAAGTAAATAATGTTATTTGATACACGTTACATGACAGAATGCTTTGTTTGTTCCCACACGAGAATACAAACCCTTGTCTTTAAATAGGACAATGATTTCAGCTTGGCTGGAACTTTGGTTGTTAAAATTATAACAAAATGTGGGTAGTTACTGGGGGTCTCCCCACAACCAGTACACTGCATAGCCAGATGTACTCCCAGCATTGTCAGCTGGCTGTTTTTATTATTATTATTTTTTGTTTTTTAGTTTATGGATAGCAGTTAGTTGTGTATGAGGAAATTTAGAAAGTACAAAATGGTTTGCAGTTTCCCCAATAAATGTAGCTGATGGACAGTTTCTGTGCAAATTGCTGATTTATACAATTTTTGTTCCTTCTAACAACATTCCTCTTGCTCTTTATTCCCTCACTAGTGTGTAGTAGCGACAACGATGGCATCGTAACTCAGGAATGAAATGTTGCACGCCATCGACAGCCTAGAGTACACTAAGGGGGTAAAAAGTTGCCAACCATTTTTTTCCCTTTTTGGGATATTGGTCCTTAAAACCAATCAACAGTTGTTACATATAAGCAATTCTCAAAGGTTCTCCTTGGGAGAGATAGTGTTGCCCAATCCTTCACCAAGAAAGAAGAGACCGAGATTAAGTACTACTTTGTGTTCGCCGATTAGCACGCTACGATGTGCTTGCGCGCTTCTCAGAGAATGCCCCCTCATTTGGTGCTGGTTGTGCTCTTCTACGGTAGTGCCATTTCACCTGTTTGCGACAGCTTGTTCCTACAGGAGAGCCATACCACTGTTTCACTCGACCATTAGAGAGCTACTTTGTACATAGACACTCCTAAGACAGCGCCAACTCATCTGTTCATGTTCCCACTCTCATATGGGAGCACTATTTCAACTGCATGTAATCACTCGCTCCTATGGGAGCGCCGTCTCACCTGTATGCAATCACTCGCTCCTATTGGATCACCATCTCGCCTGTTTTCGATTGCTTGCTTTCACAGGAACATCATTTCACCTGTTTGAGATCTCACGCTCATATGGGAGTGCTACAGTACTTCTGTTAGCAATTGCTTGTTTTTGAAGCAGCACCACCTTACATACTCGCAATTGCACACAGCTACAGGAGTAGCACTCATCTGCTCAAAATCGACGCTTTTCTACAGGAGCACCATCTCACAATTGTGCGCCACCTAACATGCTTGCGATCGCTCACCACTTTACTTGCTCACAAGAGCAGGCTCCACCTCACCTTTTCTGTCATTCATTGAACATATAGCATTTACATGCTCTGGCATATCCCACAGAGGACGTGCGCTGTCTATACACGCTCGTCTAAGAGAGCTTACATACACCTAGTAAAGCAAGAAACTTCGTAGTGCTTTGCTCACTAGCAAATTTCGCAAGGATAGGGAGTACTTATCAGGAACATTCCTTCCTCAAAGATATGTATAGGTATGCGATACAAGTGTTTACACACAGATTACCTGTGTTTTCTCACTAGAACGAGCATGCACAATGCTATAAGGGCCTAGCCCTTTTGTTCCTTAACTGCATGAGTACACTCTAGGCTTAGGAAGAACGATAGAAAATATGCTCACCAAATTGTTTGGAGGTCAGATACCAGTTGCTACCGTTACACTTGAAGGTGAAGACATATAAATACTGTAGGTCTGATCAACGAAGCTGTGTGTCTCCAAAGAACTTGGAGCATGTGTGAATCGTGTATTCTAAGATCATACCCAAGACTTATTGTTTCTTATCAAGAGCATAACCAATTCTGGGTGGTTTGAGATAAAAGTGCTCACATGCCTATTGCTAGCAGTTATCAGGAACCAATATGATGGCTTTCTGAGGTTTGGAACCTCCCGATTGTGTACAGCAGTTGGGAAATTTACGATCGGTTACAGAAATTAGGAACCACTTCGTCTGGAACAATAAGTTTACAATTGTGCTTCAAGGGGTCATCACTAATGAATCACCAGGGAACTAGTTCAGCCCGCTGTTTCTATTACCTGTTTATTCACAGCACTTACTACAGGGATGAAGTGTAAAGAATCGCTGAAACAGGACAACCAATTTGGTATCTGAAACAGGACGCCCAATCTGGCATAGTTGTTCAAGACGTACGCCATACTTTCTGTATGTTTTTATGGAAGGACCTGTGCTGTCCCAGTACCCAAATCCCAGGAAGAATTTTTGGTATGGGAGCTCATGCTTCCAGTACTCCATATCTTGATAGGGACCGAGCATTAACGCTGCTGGTCGGGACAGTGGTAGAAGCGTTCATCCCTTTTTTACCTGGGATATTCCCGAGACACTTTAGTCTCTCCATCATGAGAGAACTTTCAGCTTGCTGATACTTTATCTATTGTAGATCTTCTCACACTCAAGAGCCTGATTCATGCGAGTTTTCCGAGATGCGCTCGATGTGTTGGAACAAGCGACTTCTCAATTCTGTTGCTAGCATTCATACATGCGCTGAGATGCCACATCATGCACGCACAGTTGCCGGTAAGGATCCTCTCCAATCAAGGTCTCTCATGCTTTTCTTTAGAAAAATGGTTTCGACTTCCTCCGAGTAATGGAATTACTTTATGGTAACAATTCACATCATCTTAGTTCCTGGACTATTTGCAGACACCCTCCCCAATCGATCGAACCAGACGAGCCCATACTGATGGTAGGGACTTGAATGACAAGGACATGATGTCTCGACATCTGAGTCCTCCATGGCAAGCCTCCAAGCTACATCGAGATTCAATAGCTGGGTGATGTACATTGATTTGACCCGCCTTGATGTAGCATTCATATGCCCTATGCACCATTTGAAACCAAGAGAAAAGGAATACGATTTCCTCCCGCTTCACCAGACAAGGAAGTAACGAGACTCATGTCCCTTACAGAATGCATTGGTACAAGTCACATCCTGGTTCTATCAGGACCGGTAATGGTGGAAAAAAGCACAAGCAGGTTTCCTCTTCCACAAATCAGTTACTGTTAAAACCTCAGACCCTTGAAGGATAACTTCTAAGATTCCCATCATACTTTTAGCAACCGCTGTGAAAGAATATGGCAACCTACAGGCCAGTTAGCTCTTCCATACTCTTCCTCCCCCGGGAAAGTTCAGACTGCAAGATACCTTGGCTTAAATACTGGCATGTACCCTTTTCAAAAAGAGTGGCATTTTTCGCTTTCTAGGTAAGGGGATAGAAGGAAGAAAAGAAAGGATCACGGAATTCAATGACTTCTTGTAGCTTCTATGAGTAAGTACCTGCCGGTCAGTATGGGGAGCGACACAACGGTCCAGACCTGCTTGCTCATTTTGCTTGTGATCTACCAAAACTCACACCTTTCTGGCAGGAATAGAGGCAACAGGAAGGCTAATAAGGTTTTCAGACTTCTACAGTCAATTCATATAAATGGAATAGTTTACGGGAAATTGTAGACCGGTCTTTGTTTACCTTACACAATTCAGATCGGCTACTGCTAGCTACGTAAGGTCCATCATAAGAATGATGACCGCTCCATCCTTGTAGACTTTAATGAAACATACCCTCGGATTCATTCCCTCTAGCCTACAGGAGGTTTATTTCCACTTTGTCTTTAGGGAAAGTAGCTACTAATCCAAAGCCCAGAACTTTGGACTGGCTACCAACTCTAGTGTTCACACTAGTCTTTTGAACTCTCAATTTGCTCTCGTCTAGTGATGGGTCTTAGTGATTTCCATGTTTTACTCTCCTACAAGGGAATCACTTTGCATCAAGACAGACTCTGCCTTTTATCTTGATCTGTGTAATAAAATTGATCAAATAAGGTTCTTTAGGACTCCCAGACAGAGTGTTATAGCTGAGACTACCTTAACATGACAGACCCCTCCCTGTATAAACATAAGCCTTTCATATCGACAAAGACAACACCTTTAGAGACTTTACACATGAATGAGATGGCTTGTCACACATGGCCACCTCCCCAGCCATTGCTCCTAGTTCCTGAAATTTGAGGCGTTTACAGCCAGAACTCCCCTACCGTCCACAGATGTAGAGGAGAAGGGATGAGACACTCGCTTAAATTTCCTCCCGTCAAGAGGACTTATTAACAGAAGGATCTCACCTGCTCCTCATCCTACCGGGAAGGATTTTAGCACTTGGCTAGTTTTCCAAGGGGTTTGATGAAGCACTTGGCAGCCCAAAATTTACGAAAGGATTTTACAAGCCCTTCTCAAGCAAGTGTTCTTGTGATTAAAAGATGCGATGTGGCTGCACAAGGTTCTTTAAGGCTGTTTGAGCAAACTGTCTCAATCGACAGAGCCCCAATGAAGGTCGCCTTCCTCCCCTTCGAAGGGGAGCAAGGAGTCTCGATCAGACCATTCACTTTCCTGACAAAGGCTAGACCCTGCAAAAAAGTTTATCCCGACTCCCCTTCCTGTGTCCAGAGCTTTAGAGACAGCTGGATAGGAAAGTGCCCCGATAGAGGTAACTGCATCGTCAGAGTAGGTTTCATCTTCCTCCTCTGATGCCGCACCTGGTCGGCATTGAGTAGGGTTGAAAAAATCGTAATAGTCCTTATTGTTAATAGGGGAACGAGGCCTCAATGGACCTTCTCCGGCGTCCTGAGACACTAAGCCTATTGTGGGAAACTTGTCATGCTTCGGAACTTGGATCTTCCATGATTCTGGAGGCCTGGTTCTTTGGGAAAGTTTTTTTTTAGGCACGGCCTGTATCCCAGTAAAGGAAACTTGGATGCTATGCGTTTCCTTGGACCCTACTGTCCTCTGCTGTGCTACGACTGGAGACTTGACTGATTCATGCTTTCTTCGCAAGACATCCGGTGACGGAACTTTCTGATTCTATTGGAGAAGGCCTGAATTGGTCTATAAATGAGATCTCCCTTTATCAATCTTGAGCCCCTGTACTTCTGTGAGTGGAACATATTCCCTGGAGGCAGGTTCACCTGTCTCCTTTGCGTACACCTTCTCTGATCCAGTTTTATCAGGATGATGTCCAACTCCTCCTCACAAGGTATTAATGTTTCTTGGTTTAATCACCCTAGCTTGATGGGCCTCTAGGTGTTTTTCCAACCTCGACATAAGTGCCGTTGGAACGGGCTTGGAAACATGCAAAGGTATTCCAGTCACAGGATCCTTGCTTCCAGCCATGCACCTTAGCCTAGGTTCCAAGGGAGAGTGTGGTGCTTGTAAAGGAACACCCTCTCCTGTTGGTAGCAGAGACAGTCTTCAGTCTCTCGGAAAAAAAGGGACCCAGTGTAGAGCAGGCGTGCTTACTAAAGCAGCTCTCATTACTTACTGGAACAGTTGTTCCTTGCAAGAGAGTGACACAGGTGCGCGAGACAAGAAAGCATGCACTACAGGTAGTTGACGTTTACACCTTGGTAAAAATTTTCACAGCCGTGTTTCAGCTTCGCTGGTATTATTCTCCTTTGTAAAGAACAAGGATTTGTATCTACGTAGGAACAAATGTATGAATTAATTTTTCAATTATTTGATTTATCTTTCTCCATCACATACCAACCTTAAGATTCATGTAAATAAATTTAATTTTAATATTTTTTATTTTAAAGGCTTACCTGGTAGCCATTTAATTCCCATCCTCCTCCCAACTTTTAGTGATGTCAAGAAACGTACAGGTGTATGACAACTTCGATTATTTTTAGTTTCGAGTAGTAATGGCCAGTTATGTAATCACCTTGTGGCACTCCTTATGAGGTCTACAGTAAGTGGACATACACAGGAGGGAGAGACGGGGGAAAGGCAATGTTTTTGATGGTTAAAGCACAATAATTACCTAGTAAGTATTTTAAGATTATTAAAATTACATTTTTTCAACAGATGTTGTACATGTTCACATGGTCTCACAAGAAGATATCGTTAGCTTACCTACCCCAGTGTGCGACTTGGATCTAATGAGAGTAACTCCAGAAGACATACGTTGCATCTCTCATAATTTCAACCTGTCGAGTATGGGTTCCCGAAGATTAAACAGTTTGGTGCTGTGGTTTGATGTGTGGTTCCCAGGAGGTCTCAAATTATCAACTTCTCCTCATAATGAAGATACTCATTGGCAAAACACAGTTCTTCCATTAACCACAGCTCCTGTTATACAAGACACTCCCGTCTGTGGTGTTATAAATATTACACAAGATTTATCAAACCATAGGTTTTTAAATGTAGATTTGAAATATAGAGTTGACAATGGAGAAGAAATTGTAAGAGGCTTTAAAATGGACGACAATTGTAACGATAACGACTTCTGAGTTTGGTTTGGTTCTTTCTCACCGACTTTTGTGTGTCACGTGACAGAAAAGCATTTCGATTGTCGTGTTTCGTGTCGGTGGAAAGGTGAGCGTCAAGGCTTTGGTAGATCGACTAATTTCAGTATTAAATTAGAGGTGTTGAATTCTTTACGTGAGATTCAGATATGAAAATTAGTGATCTACTTGTACATGAATTTTATAACAGTGCTTTTTTTTTCGAATACAAATTCTAATGCATAATGTATTTGGGTGTAATACTTTTATATTTAATACTAACAAAATAGGTGTGCTTGCTTATACCCTGAAACAGTACTGAATCTAAAGCCTTAAGATTGAAAAAATGGTAATATGATCTCGCTTCCAAAGATTTCTTCGATGAAAATAATTCTGTGATCCTTACCTTTTTATAGGTAGGCCTCCATCTTATCAGCAAAGGTCTTTCATGTGGGTACAAGTTTTTACATTTTGAGGAGATGAGAAATCTCTACCGAGGACCATATTCACAAAGGTTATCGATAGCTTTTATTAGTACAAATTGATGGCATAGTGTCATATCAATGCCTTATAACTGCCTATTTTTTGAAAACTATACCTTACACTTATAGGACACTACTGTTCATTTAGACCAGTGGTTCTTAACCTTGTCGGAGGTACTGAACCCCACAAGTGTCATATTTACACTAATCGAACTCTTCATAGTTGGAAATATATATATATAATATAGGTAAACAGAATAGGAAAAGAAAAAGAAAGTTATAACTAAATATATCAGCATATATTTCAAATTCAAGAGAGGTATATATTTTATTAGTGCGCAATATTAACCAGGCATCATTTGCACACAAAACCACTGTGTTCAAAGAAAAAAATCAACAATATGAACCTCACACAAAAACATATGAATCCTTATTGCAAATCAATCTTACATTTGCTGATGCCTCCGCCGAACCCCTGAGACTGCCTCACCGAACCCCTGGGGTTCGATTGAACACAGGTTAAGAACCACTGATTTAGACAGTACTGTAAACTTTTACACTAAACCAATAGTAGGATACTACATTAAGTGTTTTTTCCACATTTCTTGCCATATAAGTATGCCGTCCTCCTTTTTAGTACAATGTGTATTTCTTGTAGGTCTGTATGTCAGTGTATTGTAACTTGAAAATTTGGATAGCTAAATGTCGTTGCCATGTAGTATTGTATAGTTTTGCAAGCGTAAAGCATGGACAAAAGCAGAATGTTTCTTATAACTGTTCTTTGAATATATTTCTCCCAAAAGATAAATTTGATTCACTGTTTGTAAGTAAATTATATCATTAAATGTAAGTACAAAATAGTGATTATTGGATTATTATAGAAAACTCATTTGCCAAGAATAATAAATTTGTTTTATAAAACTCATTTTGCGAAGAATAGTAATGACTATTTATTTTTTAGAATACTCATTTAATATCGAATAGTAAATTTATTTTTGTTCAATAGTGTTATTCAATAAGGTTGAAAATTTCAATTACTATATGCTGAATTTAATTTATATTACAAGAAAAGACAATTGAACTTTTGGATTATAATACAAGATATGGAAATTGAACTTTTGGATTATAATACAAGAAAAGGGAATTGAACTTTTGGATTTTTAATAAATGTGGAGATAACTATACATAAATTGTTGTAGTCCTCATAACTCGTAAATATATGAAGAGCTTCAGATTATATAAAAACAATCAAATATTTCTTGTTACTACCATTGCATTTTCATGAAACAATTGTTGGCAAGTCTGTGTTGGTACAGGTTGTTCCTTATATTTGTAATGTTAAGGGTTTTCACATAAAAGCAAATTTATAGAACTGAGTGAGCTGTTATTGTCAATCTGTAGGTGTACAATTTAATTTTCATCTGTGTGTTATACACCAAAGGTTGATTTAAGGTAGGAAAATTATTACTGCCCCCTTATGATTTAAAGAGATTTTTTTTTTCGTTTAGAATTTAAATTCCAAATTGTTTTTTTCTTTGGAATACACATAAGTCTGTTAATTTAAATTTGCCATTTTATGATGAACAAATCACTTTTCATAGTAGTGTTATCAAGAGTAAATGATAAGTATAGTAGCCCCTTATCTTATCAGATCCTTAAGCAGACGAGGAAACTTGAATATAGACGAGATTTGAACATTCCAGATTATCTTACTGCTAACAGTAGTTCCATATACTCTCTAGCATAGACTAATTTATGATTCCGTTTTAACAGATTAAGTAGCTAAACAAAAGCCCATCCCAATAATGTAACTGACGAAGTGAAAAAGTCTGAAAAGTTAAGGGGTTACTGTATTAATATAATTTTGTATTGATGTGAGGTTGCGATGAATATATTAATGTTTCCAGTAGGAATTGAAGCCTTGAAAAAAATTTACATTTTTGCATTTAGTGTTTGTCAAGATCAAGAAAAATGAGCACGATACAGTACTTAGAACTGGAATAAATTTTAAGGCTGCCTATATGCTGGTTGTTGGTTAAAAAAAAGAAAAAAATCGTATAAAAATGACAAGTGAATATAAGAAAACCCTGATATTATCATGTGTGTACTTTGGTCCTTTTTATAATTAGTGTAGCTCTCTATTGAAAGATGAACTGAAAGTTTAATTTATTAAAAAAAATGATATTTTCATTATAAAATAAATTTTTGAATATACTTACCCGGTGAATATATAAATAGCTGACGTCTCCGACGGCCCGACAGATTCCAAAAAACTCGCGAGCGATCGCCATGAAGGTTGCGGGTGTGCCCACCAGCGCCGACTATCGGCCAGATACCGCATATACTTCTCAACCACTCCAGTTCTTTTCAGTCCGGTGGGTCTCTATCGGGGAGGAAGGGAGGGCCTTTAATATTATATATTCACCGTGTAAGTATATTCAAAAATTTATTTTATAATGAAAATATAATTTTTAAATATTAAACAGCCGGTGAATATATAAATAGCTGATTCACACCCATGGTGGTGGGTAGAGACCAGTATTAATACAATAAAGGCGTATATGCTCAAGAGTTTTTGACAAATATTTCATAAAAAACAAACTTAAGTATAGGTACCTGGTAAGGAAGCTGACTCTGATGATTACTCTGCCTCATTAGTCCGCTTTCCTCACGAAGCCCAGCGATCCTCTCAGGATGCTGAAAGACTCCCAGGAGCTGTTATATCCAGGGCGAACACCCCTATAACAGGACCTCATCAAAACCCTTAATCTGGGCGCTCTCAAGAAACAACATTTGACCACCCGCCAAACCAAAAAGATTGCGAAAGACTTCCTAGTCTTCCGTACAACCCAAGACAAGATTAAAAACATTTCAAGAGAAGATTAAAAGGATATTGGGATTAAGGGAATGTAGTGGTAGAACCCTCACCCACTACTGCACTTGCTGCAACGAATGGACCCAGTGTGTAGCAGTCCTCATAAAGAGTCTGGACGTCTTTTAAGTAAAATGAAGCGAACACTGACTTGCTCCTCCAAAAGGTCGCGTCCATAATACTTCGAAGGGATCTATTTTGCTTAAAAGCCACCAAAGTCGCTATTGCTCTCACTTCGTGAGTCTTGACCTTAAGCAAACTACGATCCTTCTCACTTAAATGAGAATGTGCCTCCCGGATTAAAAGTCTAACAAAGTAAGATAACGCATTCTTAGACATGGGCAATGAGGGCTTCTTAACGGAGCACCATAAAGCCTCAGAACAACCTCGTACTGGTTTAGTTCTAGACAAGTAAAACTTAAGAGCTCTAACGGGGCACAGCACTCTTTCAACTTCATTACCTACGATCTCTGAAAGACTAGGTATTTCAAAAGATTTAGGCCAAGGACGAGACGGAAGTTCGTTCTTGGCCAAAAAACCAAGTTGAAGAGAACATATAGCTTTATTCGTCGAGAAGCCGATGTTCTTACTAAAAGCATGGATCTCACTGACCCTTTTAGCCGAAGCCAAGCTCACCAAAAAAAGTGTCTTGAGGGGAAGATCCTTCAGGGAGGCTGAATTTAAAGGCTCAAACCTGTCTGACATTAGGAACTGTAGGACCACGTCCAAGTTCCAAGCAGGAGTTGAAATACGACGCTCCTTAGAGGTCTCGAAAGACTTAAGGAGGTCTTGGAGATCTTTGTTATTTGAAAGATCCAAGCCTCTATGCCTGAAAACAGAAGCCAACATGCTTCTGTAGCCTTTAATGGTGGAAGCAGAGAGGGAGTGACCGTTTCTCAGATACAGGAGAAAATCCGCAATCTGCGCTACAGAGGTACTGGAGGAGGAAATAGAGGAGGACTTGCACCAATCTCTAAATACCTCCCACTTCGACTGGTAGATCTTGATTGTAGAGGATCTCCTAGCCCTCGCGATCGCTCTGGCTGCCTCCTTCGAAAATCCTCGAGCTCTTGAGAGTCTTTCGATAGTCTGAAGGCAGTCAGACGAAGCGCGGGGAGGCTTTGATGAAGTCTCTTTATGTGAGGCTGCCGTAAGAGATCCATCCGTAAAGGCAGACTCCTTGGAACATCTACCAGCCATAGAAGTACCTCTGTGAACCACTCTCTCGCAGGCCAGAGGGGAGCAACCAACGTCAACCTTGTCCCTTCGTGAGAGGTGAACTTCTGCAACACCTTGTTGAGGATCTTGAACGGTGGAAATGCGTAAGCGTCCAGGTGAGACCAGTCCAACAGAAAGGCATCTATGTGGGCCGCCTCTGGATCTGGGACTGGAGAGCAATAAGTCGGGAGCCTTTTGGTCAGCGAGGTCGCAAAGAGATCGATGGTGGGTTGACCCCAAGTCATCCAAAGACTCTTGCACACATCCTTGTGGAGGGTCCACTCTGTAGGGATCACCTGACCTCTCCGACTGAGACAGTCCGCCAAGACGTTCAACTTCCCTTGGACGAACCTCGTCAAAAGTGAGATGCTTCGATCTTTTGACCAGATGAGGAGGTCCCTTGCGATGACGAAAAGAGCGTGGGAGTGAGTCCCTCCTTGCTTGGAGATGTAAGCCAAGGCCGTGGTATTGTCCGCATTCACTTCTACCACCTTGATTCGAAGCAGATTCTCGAAACTCGTCAGTGCTAAATGGACTGCCAACAGTTCCTTGCAGTTGATGTGAAGGCTCCTCTGGTCTGCCGTCCAAAGACCCGAGCATTCCAGACTGTCCAGAGTCGCCCCCCAACCCAAATCCGACGCGTCTGAAAATAACACATGGTTTGGGTTCTTGACTGCCAGAGACAGACCTTCTCGAAGTCTTATATTGCTGTCCCACCAGGCCAGGCAAGTCTTGACTGGTTCGGAGATCGGGATCGAGACCGCCTCCAAAGTTTTCTCCTTGTTCCAATGGGAGTCTAGGTGGAACTGGAGAGGGCGTAGGTGAAGTCTCCCTAGAGAGATAAACTGTTCCAGGGATGAAAGCGTCCCTAGGAAGCTCATCCAGCTTCTCACAGAGCAATGGTCTTTCTCCAGCATGAGACGGACTTTGAGCAAAGCTTGCTCTATCCTGTTGGCAGACGGAAAAGCTAGACTCTGTATCTCCATCCCCAAATAGAGAATCGTTTGGGAGGGAGTCAGCTGAGACTTCTCTATGTTCACCAATAGGCCCAACTCCTTCGCAAGATCCAACGTCCACTGTAGGTCCTGCAGACAGCTATGACGGGACGACGCTCTGAGTAACCAGTCGTCCAGGTACAGGGAGGCTCTGATCCCCGACAAATGTAGGAATTTTGCTACATTTCTCATGAGCCTCGTAAAAACAAGAGGAGCAGGGCTGAGGCCGAAGCACAGTGCTCGGAATTGGTACACCACATTCCTGTATACAAACCTTAGATACGGCTGAGAATCTGGGTGTATAGGAATGTGGAAGTACGCATCCTGCAAGTCGAGAGAGACCATCCAGTTTCCCTGTCTGACTGCTGCTAGAACGGATTTGGTGGTCTCCATCGTAAACTTTGTTTTGACAACAAACACGTTGAGAGCACTGACATCCAGCACTGGCCTCCAACCTCCTGTATGCTTTGGAACTAGGAAGAGACGGTTGTAAAAACCTGGGGATTGAAGGTCCGAGACTTTCACCACCGCCCCCTTCTCTAACAACTGAGACACCTGCAGATGTAATGCCTGTCTCTTCGACTCCTCTCGATACCTGGGAGAGAGGTCTATCGGATCGTTTACTAGAGGAGGTCTCCATACAAAAGGGATTTTGTAACCCTCCTTTAGCAACAAAACAGACTCCCGGTCTGCACCCCTCTTCTCCCAGGCCTGCCAGAAGTTGGTCAATCTGGCCCCTACTGCTGTCTGAGGACGTGGGCAGCCAGACTCTGCCACGGGAGGACTTAGATCCTCTCCTCTTACCTCTCTTACTATCGGCACGAGAGCCTCCCTTACTGGGAGCTCTGCCACGAAAGGGCGGGATAAACCTTGTCGCTGGAGTATCAAATTTAGGTCTGTTGACATAAGAGGACGAAGGTACAGCCTTACGCGCAGACGTTGCCATCAAATCATGAGTATCCTTCTGCACAAGAGACGCTGCGATATCCTTAATCAGCTGCTGCGGGAACAGGGCAGAAGACAATGGCGCAAAGAGTAGTTCTGACCTTTGACAAGGAGTGACACCTGCAGACAGGAAAGAACAAAGTCTCTCTCTTCTTAAGAACTCCTGCTGTAAAAGTAGCAGCGAGTTCATTAGAGCCATCTCGGATAGCCTTGTCCATGCAGGACATAATTTGCACAGAGACATCACGGTCTGCTGAGGAGATCTTCCTACTCAAGGCTCCCAGCGACCACTACGAGGCTTGAGAAGTCTCCCTGGGCAGAGGCCGGTACTCCCAAGCCGAGAACTTCTCCCGTGTCATACCAGACGCTCGCACGAGAAGCCAGTTTGAAAGGGGGAAAAGCAAAAGCTGACTTCCCCAAACTCCTCCTGGTCATTAACCAGTCGCCTAATAAACGCAAAGCTCTCTTAGAAGAGCGAGAGAGCACTAACTTTGTGAACGACGGAGTCGAAGCAGCTAGGCCCAGCGTGAACTCTGATGGGGGCGAACGAGGAGCAGCAGACACAAAATGATCAGGAAAAAGTTCCTTAAAAATAAGCATGATCTTCTTAAAATCAAGAGAGGGCTGAGCAACTTTAGGCTCCTCTCCGTCCGAAAAAGTCCCCAAAGGAATATCAGTAGGAAGGGGATCAACGACTTCCTCATCCGACGGAACTTCGTCCGACAACTGCCGAGTCTCGCGATACGGAGAGACATGCCGAGGAGGCAACGCTTGACAGGCTATGTCAACATGCGACGGAGCAGCAGCAACAGCTGAGGTAACGACGTCACGCCGCGGCTGCAAAGACTGAAAGTCTTGTGACTGACAAACAACAACAGCCTGAGTTGATTGCCGTTCGACATCACGTCGAGACTGCATTGACTGCAGGGTCTGAGCAGGAAAAACAACATCTGACTGCGGTGACAGACGTTCAACGTCACGTCGGGGCAACGGAGTCGGTCAACGAACGTCAGTGCGGGGCTGCGGTGACAGCTGCTGAACGTCAGCTCGAGACTGCGGCAAAGGGGGTTCCACGTCACGTGACTGACGTGAATGACGAGGAACACGATCAGAATCGCGTTTAAAAGCACTAGAAACGTTAGCGCTAACATCATAAGGGCGAGGAAACACTCGTTTGGGCAGCTGAAGGCCAGAGTCACGCTTATCGTACTGGCGAACCGCAAGCAAAGGATCTTTGCGAACCTGTTCATGCTCGTAAACCTCCATTAAAGAGGAAAGTTTAGACTGCATGTCCCGCAGGACAACCCACTTCGGGTCAATGGGAGTCGGAACGGGCCGTGACGTCAGTAACGTCTGTGCATGCAAATCATCGCACCTACCGAGACCCTCGGACTCCGTGTTACGTTTTCGCTTAACAGGCGAACAGCCATCCGATGACTGAAAGTGGTCAGAGCTGCCCCAATGGCTACAGCCAGGACGCTGGACCTGTCCTGAAGGGACTGACTTGCGCTTTAAGGGTCTAGAAACCTTACGCCAAGGTTTCTTATGCGACAATTCGTCGGAAGACGAGGAGAACTTAGTCTCCCCCGTCTTATGGTAAGGACGTTCTTGATGAGAAACGTCTGATACCAAAGAGGGAACGTCTGTACGTCGGTTTACACCTCTCGTTCCCTTAAGTCCTAAGACATTCCTTCTCCCTGGTGCAGGGGAGCCTGAAAGAGGTCTCGGACTAGGGGAGCGACAAGTACGAACAGACAAACCCTCGGTCGCAACACTAAACACATTTTGCGCACTTTCCACTTTACCACTTTGATTTTCTACTTTACCACTTTGACACTTTAACAACTTAACATCGGACATAAGCTGGTTCCTGTCCGAGGCTAAGGTTTCAACCTTCTCACCTAATGCTTGAATAGCTAAAAACATATCGCGCATTGAAGGTTCATGAGTGCTAATAGGGGGTTCAGAAACTACCACTACAGGGGAAAGATTAGGTTCAGGGGCATGGGAGGAGGAAAATTCTAAAGATCTAGATGAGCTTCTCCTCACCCTATCTCTTTCGAGCTTACGAGTATACATACTCTAACCACTCGAATTCCGACAAAACCACGCACTCCTCACACCGATCTCCTAATTGGCAGGATTTACCCCGGCAATTAGAACAAACAGTATGATGGTCGATAGAGGCTTTCGGAAGACGTTTGTTACAATCCCTCGCACATTTGCGATATACAGGAGAAGGGTCAGCCATTATGAACAACCAGAGAAAATCCAAAGTAAAGCCAAGTTCATCAACAAAAAACAAAAAGCAAAAAAGGTTTCAAGAGTTTTATTGAAGGAACACACCAACACAGCGAAAGCCAATAAAACCCAAAACAAAGTACTTCACCAATTCGGTAGAAAACTCGAGGTCTAGAGCGAGCGGAACCAATGTTGTCGGTGACACCGACAGAGAAGAACTGGAGTGGTTGAGAAGTATATGCGGTATCTGGCCGATAGTCGGCGCTGGTGGGCACACCCGCAACCTTCATGGCGATCGCTCGCGAGTTTTTTGGAATTTGTCGGGCCGTCGGAGACGTCAGCTATTTATATATTCACCGGCTAAGTTTTATATTTAAAATGCAGAGATTTGTGCCTAATGATGGGCAGAAAAACATCAATTTAATTATTTGGGGACTATTTTAGGCTGATAATAAAAATACTGTCATGTTTTTAAAATGAATCAATATAAACAAAATCAACCATGTACCTTTTTTATGCTCTTTTCTCAGGATCACTTGCATTTTGTCTGTTGGACAGAAGATAAGTCTTGCAAATATGCTCTCTGAACCCTCAGGTGCTATTTCCAATAATCCCTAGCCAATCATGGGTGCTGGGTTTCACCTACCCCCTCTAGCTGCAAAACTCCGAAAGTAGATACATAAATCGGTTATATATTATCTATAAATGTAAACTCTTATAAACCCTCCCAACGCTTTTAAACATATATGCTAAAATCTGTACATAAGTGAAAAAATTAAATTCAGAACACTCACCGTTGAAAATACAATGATCTTATCGCTGGAAGTTACCACCCTTTTAGCTGTCTCGTTAAAAGTAACATTTACTGCCGTCCTTACATTCTTTTGGTCCTCCTTAATGTAGCAAACAGTGGGATTAGTTGATGCTATAATAGCAGGCTACATCCACATAGCATAGCATCCACATTCCTTGGCTACGTCAAGAAGTTTCAATTTCCCTGCTGTAGTGAGCGTCTTACTCCAACGCTTGGGTTCACTGTCAGGAACTTTAGAAGGTGCTGAATGTTTAGCTGGCATCGTAGGGCTTGAAAGCAATTCACAATTTTAGGCAAAAGAAAAAAAACAATGATGGAGAGGGATGTTGGTGGGTAGAAGCAAACTGGACAGCGTGAGATACAGAATGCTGTAGTATGCTGAAGTGATCTTATGGTCCGACAGTCAATCGACAGCCAACTGATTAGGGTGCTCCGATTGGTTATGTTTCTTCTATCGGCTAATTGTGCACCTTATATGAAAGCTAGCCTATTCTCCTTGTACGTCCCGAGTTTCCTTTTCCATACAGAACCAAGATTCTTTGTGTCATCTACGGCACACTATGCATTTTCTTCATAACAAACTGCATATACAGTACCTGTATTGCATTTTTGGTACCTAACCAAATTTCTGTATTGTTTTTTATTACTGTAATTTACTTTATTAAGTTTACTGCACTTTAAACACAATTAAAATCAGAAAAAACAAAACTTATCTGGCCTCAGAAACTCGCAATATACGTTTACTTAAAACTATGAATTTGCGATGTACTGTGGGAGCAATAGGCGAACCACAATATAGCAAGGTAGTGTAATTTAACTTAATGAAAACTAGATGACAGTCAGCTACATTTAAGGTGACAGAGGAGTATTCATTACATCATTAATTGATGTGTATGATAACGAAAAAAAATTAATCGCAACCCCATTAATCAAATAAATACAGTATGTGACCGAAATATTATTTATCTGTGAAGCTGGTATTTTTTTAAGTCCCAGAATGTATACAAGACTACCTGGGGACAGTATATTATAAGTATCTCAATCTTTAGTAGGAAGACTACCCGAACACTGTAAAAAATCGGTAACAGTCTCCAGTAGGAAATGGGTTTGCTAAAGGTATTGTTCCAAGTTTGTGGAATGTGAATAAGGCACTACCTAGGCTGTGCAACTTTTAAACCTTCAAAAGGTTTCTAGTTTCCCTTCAATATAAGATGAAGTTGGTAAAAATTTACTCAATAGTGCCATGAATGGCTGGTTTAAATTGAGTAAATTTGCAACCTATTATCCTAGAGAAAACATGACCCATTGGGACTACCTGTAGTAGAGAATACAGGACAAATTATCTACAAACAAGACCAACAGAAACAGCTCAAAACTTGACGACTCCATTCATTCCTCGTAGTGTATTAAATGTTGCATAAATTCAAGCTTAAAGAAACTCGTAGTAAAAATGGTGCTTAAATCTAGTTTCTTCTTCCTTCACCCACCATGGTGAGGTGTTGTATGGAGGTTTTACCCTTGAGGTAATCCTAGGAAAGGTCTAATGGCTCAGCAGACAAAGGCAGCAGTCGGATACGCATTGATGTTTTAACACTAAGATGAGATAGCAAAAGGCATTTTGAAAAGGTCCTGGTGCAAAGTTTAGAACAAACGACAGCTTTATCCATCTACTTATAAATTTCTAAGAAAAGGAGAAAGGCAGCAAGTGAATAAATGTTGACTGGGGTAACACCTCTCCCTTCATAACTAATGGATTAGTTGTCTGATGTGATATAGGCTTCAAGTTGCAATATTCCAAGATCCTTTCCTGGATAAATTCAGTGCATGAAGAGGAAGAATGTTCAAATCCTTAAGGAAAGTAAAGCGTTGGGGTTAAGGAACTAGGTAGAACACTCGAGAAACTGAGTTCCACCAGTTACAATAGTCCTGAATATAATCTGATGTGATTTAAAGGGAAGATAGCATAATTATCCTCAAAACCTCTGGAAGCGCAGAACTTCCATAGTGCTTGTCTTCAGAATTCAAGCATAGATAAATGTAAAGATGATGAGAGCAAATCAATTATGCAGGAACTCGAGTATCCTTTGGGCTTCAATTCGGTTCGGTTAAGATTGACTCACACGTGGGTGGGACACAGGCTCTTGATTTGGCAGCCCGAATAAAAAGGGGTAGTAGATATTTGGATGAGTTGGTGAAGATTCTTCTTACTGGAGAGATGGGGTGAAAACCATGCTGTATTGGCACAAGGAACACTATAAGACGGACAGGACGATGATGCAATGAATGCAACCAGAAACCTCCAAGCAATGACTCTCTAGAGCTGAAGTTCAGGGGCATTGACTACCGCACCTCCATGCACACTAAACCCCGACACCTTTTTGGTCTTAGAGAAATCTTTTCTTATAGGGAGCACCTCGCTGGTCGAGCAGTGTGTTCTAAATTGCACCAAGTTCATTGTCCGGAAGCGGGTACAGTATACGCTTGCCATGGAAAGATATACTAAGAGTATGCTTCATGACATACCAGGGTCATTTTGATCAGTCTTTTGTAAATAACTTGTGTAGAAACACCTTTGCTGAGAATGCCTCCAAACAAATATGATAACAGAAGCAAACCTTGATAGTATTGCATGTCAAACTTCTACATCTGATCCCTCCAGAATGATTAACAGCCAGTTGAGGCAAACCTCCAGAACAAGTACGTCCCTGTTCTAAGGGATACTGCCCATATGAAATAATCTACCAAATGCATACTTATGGCATACCAAAGAATAAACTGGATACTTAAAGGCTTAAGAAAGATGGTCTTAAGCAGAAACAATGATGTATTGTTGCCTCTTCAGTGACATCAAGGACATCGTTACCTGTCACATGATGTGAATCCCAGAAGTATCCAGAACTTCAATTTTAAACAGGGAGAAGCAAGTGGTAGATGCACCGAGTCCTGCCATTACTGATGTTCTAAAGACATTTGGAGTAGCTTTCTCCTACTCCTATGTGGATGCAAAGATGTAATCATAACTTGAATTGGCTGCTTGAGACTATATATCGTGATGCTAAAATAAAGATGACACTTTGTGGTGACGGGCAAAATTAGTCATGCTGATGACCAACTAAGAATCCAAGTCCTTCACTGCCTCTTGAGTAAAACTGTTACGACTAAGATTTTGCAAGTACACCACATTGACTGAGAGCCGCACCTGTTAGATTCCTCGTTGGATCTGTGCATGTTGCTACTTTTGTTCTTTGGTAAGTAGGAGCAGTCATGGCCACTATACCTAATGTGATTACTGAATCTATGACCTCAATTCTCACTTGAAAGTACGAGCTACAACAGTCATGTTTTATAGCCATTGACAATGAAAGATGCCCGTATCGGTAACTGCTAATATAGTTGCTCTTTAATACAGTACTTGATAATTGTAATTTTTTTAACCTCTTTAACTCAGTAGTTAATTAGAATCACAATTTTTTTAACATAAGGCAATATAAAGTGAACATTCAAAAGAAGTGAAAATTAAGAGCTTAGCTATTAACCCTTTTACCGCCAAAGGACGTAGATACGTTTCACAAAACCCATCCCTTTACCCCGTGGACGTACCGGTACGTCCTTGCAAAAAAATGCTATAAAATTTTTTTTTTCATATTTTTGATAATTTTTGGAGAAAAATCAGGCATTTTCCAAGAGAATGAGACCAACCTGACCTCTCTATGACAAAAATTAAGGCTGTTAGAGCAATTTAAAAAAAAATATACTACAAAATGTGCTGGGGAAAAAATACTCCCTGGGGGTTAAGGGTTGGCAATTTCCAAAGAGCCTGGGGGTAAAAGGGTTAAGATTAAAGAAAGGAAAGGGGAATAGTAGAAACAAATATGTAAGTGTAATTAGGTGCCGAAGAGAGCCTGCAAAGACCCCTAAGAATTCCCTACAGTGCGCCACGAAGTAAACAGAGAAATACTCCCTATGGGGTCTTTAATAATTGAAGGTGTGACCCCTAATGAGGAATATCTTTGCAAAGCTTATCTGTCCCATACATCTCCGGTAAAATAGTGAATCTGCCTGATCAGCCAAATATTTTGATGGAATCCTATGAGTAAAGTACCAACCAGAGCGCTGCCAGAGATGAAGGAAGTGTCTCTGTAAGGGAACAACCACTTCATGAAGCACAAAAATAGTTATGCCTACCCACTGCCCTTAAAGAATTGCATCGAAGAACACATTTGATGAAAACAAATTGTCTTTCATGTCCCAAGAACCAGGTTTACCAAATATGGTCACAACCATTGGTAAAGCCATAACAGAAAGCAAAAAACACAAAGATGTAAAACAGGAGTATCAAGTGAACAAGCTAATATACAAGCAAAGCATATAGGGAATATGCTTGGCTCTAGTGGTTACATTGATCAACAAGGAAAGCAAAAATACGGGTTTGTGCTCAAACCAAGATGAGCTTCGGCAAGACCTGAGCCACACATCTTGTAAAGCGGTTAAACTCTTGTTAAAAGTGCAATTCTGGGAAAGCACACGCGACTCATTATACCTAAAACTAGCCAGGTTGAACTTGGAGCAAGCTAATGAAAGAATACAGATGGCTGAAACACCTAGCAATATGTATAATTTAAGTAAAAAGGGTTGATAAAATTGCTCTGTATGAGAAAATTAATAAAAAGCACTGGAAAGCTAGCATTTATAGTTTATATTTGACATCTGTTTCAACTTAACTGTTATTGATCTTACAATATTTTACATTTTTATTCACCATTCTCATATAGTTTATTTCTTTTCCTCACTGGGCTATTGTTGAGCACTTGGGCTTTATACCACCCTGATTTTCCAATTAGGGTTGTAGCTTAGCTAGTAATAATAATAATGGCGGTAGAGCTGTTAAAAGTGCCACAGAATCAGAAAATATTAGGTTACCGATTAATACTAACAGTACCTATGAAGCAAGATAGTGCATTTATAGTGGTAGTACTTTATGTAACAAAAAACAATTTGATCCTGTTGGGGGGGGGGGTTTAATGTTACTAGACTGAGACCTTGGTGCACTTATTAATTAACGAGACTGCTAAGAAATATGAAACATGCTCTTTTTATTTCCTGCACCATAATGCTTTACCTTTTTTTATTAACTTAGGTTGCTATATAACCATCGATTCAAGACAGAGTACTATACAAGAAATGCAAAAGCATTAAAAGCAGTAAATATGTAATAGAAAAGTGTAAAACAATAATTATTTTACACTACACACAAATATCACTAGACATAAAAGCAAGCAAAATCCAGCGCCTTTCAAAATAAATGTAAACAAAATCTAGTTGAGACTGACTGTTAGTTGTTAAGGCTTGTACAGTACAGTACTTAATAAATCTTTCAAGAAATTTGTATTTTATTACTCCCTGTATAGTGATTTTACTTATATCTTATTCTATTAAACTTTTGTCTCACAGTAACTCCCTCATTCAAATTTGCCAATATTTGTAGTTTTTACTAATTCTAGGCATTTCATTCCGGATCAAAATATGATAGTAGACGAGGTCGAGAGAGGGTAAATGCTCCTTCTCCTTGCCAACCATTCTCTCTTTACAGATGAGTCACTGTCTGGGTGACCAATAATGACTGCTCCCTCTGAGGAGGAAGCTACAAGTTTCCTCCAGTACTAAACAAACCAGCTCACTGGGGGTTTCGTCACCAAGAGAGCAATGGTAAAACTCACTAACACTGCAAGAAAGGGATCATGAGCTGGCCAAAAGAAAAATTTTTAATATCAAGCACGCCACGCAGGTAGGGTGAAACTCGGTCCAAAATGGGTAACCCTCTCCCGAGGCAGAGAACACAGGTAGGGTGACACTCAGTACAGACAGGTAGGGTGACACTCAGTACAGACAGGTAGGGTGACACTCAGTACAAAATGGGTAACCCTCTCCTGAGGCAGAGCACACAGGTAGGGTGACACTCGGTACAAAATGGGTAACCCTCTCCCGAGGCAGAGCACACAGGTAGGGTGACACTCGGTACAAAATGGGTAACCCTCTCCCGAGGCAGAGCACACAGGTAGTATGACACTCAGTACAAAATGGGTAACCCTCTCCCGAGGCAGAAAACATATGTCAAAACGAGACGAGTTCCACTAATTTTATCGTCTTCTTGATCAGAAGAGCAAGAACAACATTCCACAGGGGTACACAACATGGAGAGTTTCAAAGGTTTATATCTTTTACCACTTTACCACATACTTACCTTCTGGCACACTTCCGCTTACTAGCAATTGCTCTTGTAAAAGATAAAATTCCAACACTTATCACAAACAAATGTAACAAATTATCTAACAGCCTATAGAGTGCAATGGTACATCTGTAACTGCTGCGGCCACAGACAAAAGTGGCTATTTTGTGATGGCATCCCCTTTAAGGCCATTCATGAATGGCAGAGGCAAGGAACAGTGACAATTGTCTAGGGCATAGTCCTGCTACCTAGGGTATTGTCACTGTCCCTTGCCTTGCCTCTAGAGCCAGGAAATAGTTGCTGATGGCTCAGAAGGTAGACCTATAGGCTCCCCTACAATCCCCATTCTTAGCTCACAAAGATCGTGAGGTTGCAGACACTATTAGAAAGTATTGAGTTTAAGCAAGACTCAAACCCCAGTCCGGCAGATCACCAGGCAAGAACATTTTCAATAGGCCACCATATCCTATTGTTAACAAACTACCTTGTTAACGATTCAATGGGTGTTCCAGTGTCTAAAGACATATCCTTATTATAAGACAAGACTTGTATACGAGTAGGAACAAATAATCACGGCTGTATTACCCCCAAGTGCCTTGGTTAAACAAATTACTTGACAACCAGAGGGTAAAATTTACCATACTGCAAAGTACAAAAGGAAAATACAGTACATGTTATGGTACAGCCTAACCATGCACCAACAACACCTTTTTGTCATATTATCCATTTGCAAATTACCTTACTACTGTACACTGCTAACTATACAGTGTAGCTAAAATCAAGTGAACAAACAAATTTTTTCCAATAATGTAAATGTATAGAAAATATAGGCCATTTTTTAAAGCTTATATATCTGTAAGGATTACCGAGTTCTCTTTCCTTAATAGAACATTCAGCTAGGCTGTCTTTCTAGGCACAAAGCATGAGAAAACATGAGGCCTGTACAATGTATGAACATCTAAGTATTTTTTTCATAAACTTGGAAAATAATCCAATTGTTTAAACTAGCACGTTAAGCCTGAACAATAATGAAACCTGTTATTCAGTTACAGAAATAAAACAGAACTTCTGTTTATCATAAATTGCAAATATGCACTTTTGATAAAAGAAAATCTTGCACTAAGCACACCTATCATATTTCTTATAATCTTTAAAACAATTTATAGCAAAACTTATATCGTCACCCTCATAAACTAACTGCCTAAGTCATTTTCTCCACTTGTTGGGAAATAAGAAAAACCTTCTCATTTCCTAATTCTTTATATCATTGTATTGAGCTTCAATTCACAAATTCTAATTCACAAATTCCTCTGCTAAGAATTTGTGAATTGAAACTCAAGACAATGATATATAAAGAATTAGGAAATAAGGTTTTTTTTTTGAGTTCCCAACAAGTGGAGAAAATGACTTAGGCAATTAGTTTATGAGGGTGACGATATTCAAATTCCTTATCAACATGGCCTCAATTATAAGACGTGACTTTAAATTTTCAATAATGATTCACAAAATGAAAGATCTAGTCTATGAAGTTATAACTTAAGCTGTCAACACTCATCACAGTGTGAGGATGCGCACCACATGAAAAATCAATATATGTATATTTATAAAAGAAAACCTTTTGTGTATTTTCCACAAGAAAATAATGTAATTACAGGCATTACAAAATTCATAACAATAAAAAAGTAAATCAACTATGAATATACATGGTCATGGACTAATCAAATTAAACATACTATCACTACAACTTTTACCATCAAGGTTAGTAATCTGAAACCAGCCACTTAGGTTGAATCCACTTGCCATAAAATATTACACTATACAAAGAATTATTCTTACCTACACAATGATAAAGAACTCATAAAATAAATGTATAGTACATTACAATATTCGATGGAAAAAAAAAATTTCTCTTGAAGGTCAAATTTGTTTTTTTCAAAGAATCCATTAATCATATATATAAAAATATTCATGTCCTGAGAGTTTCCAAGGTTCATAAGTCTTTACTTCAACCTTGGGTATCCATCAATTACTTCTACATCTTTCTTGTAAACAGTAGATTAGATAACTTGAAATGCTACTGTATTATATAAAACAAAAATTCTCCAATCTACCGAATTTTGTAAAAATAATAATGGGACAGTTTTAGTTATATATTATCAATTTTATCTAGTCCATGTAGGCTTGTGTCCCCATTATATATGACATATATGGGTATACAGATATATGTACAGTATTGTATAGATATGTGCATAGAAGTAGTTTTGATTCTTTTTACTGCTGTCTTGCACTATTATTGTAAGTCAAATTGTAATCTTGTATATTTTGTAATGTACTCCAATACTCTGAGAGGAGTTGCTATAGAGTTAATACATACATACATATATCAAGGCACTTCCCCCAATTTTGGGGGGTAGCCGACATCAACAAATGAAAAAAAAAAAAAAGGGACCTCTACTCTCTACGTTCCTCCCAGCCTGACAAGGGACTCAACCGAGTTCAGCTGGTACTGCTAGGGTGCCACAGCCCACCCTCCCACATTATCCACCACAGATGAAGCTTCATAATGCTGAATCCCCTACTGCTGCTACCTCCGCGGTCATCTAAGGCACCGGAGGAAGCAGCAGGGCCTACCGGAACTGCGTCACAATCGCTCGCCATTCATTCCTATTTCTAGCACGTTCTCTTGCCTCTCTCACATCTATCCTCCTATCACCCAAAGCTTTCTTCACTCCATCCATCCACCCAAACATTGGCCTTCCTCTTGTACTTCTCCTATCAACTCTTGCATTCATCACCTTCTTTAGCAGACAGCCATTTTCCATTCTCTCAACATGGCCAAACCACCTCAGCACATTCATATCCACTCAAGCTGCTAACTCATTTCTTACAGCTGTTCTCACCCTCACCACTTCGTTCCTAACCCTATCTACTCGAGATACACCAGCCATACTCCTTAGCTTAGACACTTCATCTCAAACACATTCAATTTCTGTGTCTCCGTCACTTTCATTCCCCACAACTCCGATCCATACATCTCAGTTGGTACAATC
>NC_090750.1:103829137-103936637 GCF_036898095.1 Palaemon carinicauda
TTTGTAAGTTGAATTTGTTTTTTGCAATTCCGAATGTTTGTACATTGAATTTGTTTGTATCTCCGAATGTTTGCAAGTTAAATTTGTTTGTATTTCCGAACATTTGCCAGTTGAATTTGTTTATATCTCCAAATCCTTATAAGTTGAATTTGTTTTTGTATCACCAAATGTTTGTAACTTGAATTTGTTTTTGTATCACCAAATGTTTGTAACTTGAATTTGTTTTTGTATCTCCAAATGTTTGCAAGTTGAATTTGTTTGTATCTCCGAATGTTTGTACGTTAAATTTGTTTGTATCTCCGAATGTTTGCAAGTTGAGGACATTCTAATAAATAATATTACATAACATTACCTTTTTTTAACTAAATTTCAGCAATACCTGAACATATACAGTATATATACTGTATATTATTGGGAGGAATAAAAGGAAAATGCAAACCTTGCTTATAAAGCTGGACTTTTTATCAGGACGCAAGCACTAAACAATACTGGGATATTTCATTTTTGATTATCGCCATATATGACACTTTTATACTTAATGCAAAAAATATCTAAGTTGAGCTAAGATAACAGCGATTCTGTATTAAGTAGTCAAATAGTTAAGAGACACGCTTGGCTATTACGAATGATACGAAAAGAAAGTTTGATTTATTTCTAGCTTGACTCCCACTCCTTAACATTACCGTACATAAAATAAAACAAAGCTATCACTTAAGCTTCATATGAAGTTATAATGTACATAGAATATTGATATATTTTCTAACATTATTTACAAGTTTCTCATTTTATATACACAATCAATTTTTTATTACATAAAGCTGTTTATTTCATACTTCACGCCCTCAATTTCACCAGCATGTGGTAGCAGCTGTTTATTATCTTGTAATGTAAGAAAAGTTTGAGTGATAAATATTCAAATGATAAATATATTGATAAACTATGAAAGAAAATCATTTCCGTTAAAAATTACAGATCTGCCCGGGCTAAATATGCAAAGAAGAAATCACCGTTGAGTCAAATGACCATCTTATTTCCTTAATTACATTTTTTATCAATAAAAATTTAAGTTTATTGAATACCTGTACAGTATTGAGATTGCAGATTCTAGAGAATTATAGGAATCCTCTTCTGGTAGTATATAATTTTAGTGAAAAATTATTAAAAATATATTATCTGGGACTGAAAAGGGCAAGGTTATTGCCATTAACAGCCAGAATACTTCAATGCTGTTCTAGAGGCCTAAGCCTACTGAAAGGAAAGAAAATGAGAAATTTCTACTTTTAGGTTATTTGTTGATATAAAACTGAACATGAAAAGAGAAGCAATATTAATATCAGGGGATTCTAATTAAAATAACTACCGGCAAGTTCACTACTAATTTGTTTCCAACTAAATTTCAATAAGTGGTTTCATGAAAACTAAAAAATATTCCTGCTGTGTGAGAATATTTTCTAATTTCATAGTTTTTCAGCCTGTTTTTATGATTAACTTATTTGTAAAATACCCATTAACTAATGATCAGGTAATGAAAAATATGAAAATACCTAAGAGGTACAATTTCCTTGTGCCAAAAAACGAAAGAGGTATGTGGTTACCAACACAGAAAAAAGAAAATCAAAATGGTTTCTTGATATCAACTTCGGAATACCAAGCCCAAAAGATCTATCTATATTAGAATTATTAGCAGAGTCAGAGTTTTCATATTACAAGGCAATAAATACTTTTTAAAAATGCTTACACCACAACAAACCATTGCTTTTCCTGTTGACTTCAACATTCGCTACAGAAGATCATCGGTTGAGAGGACGACGGGAAAGCTCTTGCGACCGACACTGGAATGTGAGGAAATTTACATTATAATTAACCACAATACAAAAATAAAATGGTATCTTCAGAAAACTTATAATTTCAAATAGACAAAAGAAATTTAAGGCTTCCTGAATTTAAGATGATGGAATCCAGATGAGACCTTGTTTTAAAAGTTCAGAATACATTAAATGTGAAATGTTTGAAACTATTTCAACATACCACAGCATATAAACCATAATTTCAAGTATGCCTTTCTTGCCTTTAATACAGATTCATAGAATGTAATTGTGCATAGGGTTTTTGATATGCTATACTTTCATATACCTTTACGGGCTGTCCAACGACAAGAGCCCGTGTCATGCTATATTGGCATGGCAATCTAAGAAGAAGAAGAATTGATATACCTTTCCCTCTACTGTATATTCAGACAAACCTAGTATTAACTAGAGGGGTACTAAGAAGAGCGCAGACCTCTGCCGTGACAGCTTATTTCTCGACCTTGACCTCAACATGTCGTCACCCTCATAAACTGACTGCCTAAGTCATTTTCTCCACTTGTTGGGAAATCAAAAAGAAACCTTCTCATTTCCTAATTCTTTATATCATTGTCTTGAGTTTCAATTCACAAATTCTTAATAGAAGAATTTGTTAATTGAAGCTTAACACAATGATATAAAGATTTAGGAAATGAGGTTTTCTTTTTTATTTCCCAACAAGTGGAGAAAATGACTTAGGCAGTTAGTTTATGAGGGTGACGATGTATTAACCAACGTGGAATTTCATACACTCAAATATGAACCTAGTTTGAAGTCTCTGAGCAGACCTGCAGGTCTCCTTTATACACAATAAGTATATGCTTTCCCATTGTTACACTGGCTCTAGAGCAGGGAAGATGATACTTCTTTGATGTATCCTATTAAATTGAATTACTTTTTCTAGCGCAGCAGGAAAGTCCCTAAGGACTCCACAGTTCCTAAGAAAAAGACATTTTTCCTTGTAAAAACCCTTTTCTGGCACATTAGAAAAATTTCAATTTTCTAAAACAAGAAAATCCCTATTAGTTTTGTTTTCATCTTAAGAAATTTTTTTAGTACTAATATCCTAGAGGCAAGAGAGCGTGCTAGAAATAGGAATGAATGGCGAGCGATTGTGACTCAGTTTCGGTAGGCCCTGTTGCTTCCTCCGGTGCCTTAGATGACCGCGGAGGTAGCAGCAGTAGGGGATTCAGCATTATGAAGCTTCATCTGTGGTGGATAACGGGGGAGGGTGGGCTGTGGCACCCTAGCAGTATCAGCTGAGCTCGGTCGAGTCCCTTGTTAGGCTGGGAGGAACGTAGAGAGTAGAGGTCGCCTTTTTTGTTTTTGTTTCATTTGTTGATGTCAACTACCCCCCAAAATTGGGGGAAGTGCCTTGGTATATGTATGTATGTATAATATCCTACAGATGAGAAGTATTTACAATGATAAAATCAACTTCACGACTACAACACATAGATCCTAAGTACTGAAAAAATAAAATCTTCCTTGCTACTGTATTTACTTACAACTTAAAAGTCTCAGGATGGAAAATGCATTATGAATATCAGAAAAGATATAAATAAAAAAGTCTAAATTTGCCTCGGGAATATACTTTAGCTACACTTTTTTTCTATGAATTTATATCAATCGTTTTTTTTACTTTTTTAGATACAGTTAGAAGGCCTTTTTTTGGTTTACCGAGATAAAATTCATTACAAATTATATTGATATTTTAAAAAACTTACGCAATTTCTCTAAACCAAAGCCCACAATCTTACCTTACATTATAATGGCGAATTATGGCAATGGTTCACCCAGTATTCTTATTTTCCAAATTAAGATACTACCGCTAGAGAGCTATGGGGTCCTTTGACTGGCCAGACAGTACTACATTAGATCCTTCCCTCTGGTTACGGTTAATTTCCCCTTTGCCTACACATACACCAAATAGTCAGGCCTATTCTTTACAGATTCTCCTCTATCCTCATACACCTGACAACACTGTGATTACCAAGCAATTCTTCTTCACCCACAGGGTTAACTACTGCACTGTGATTGTTCAGTGGCCACTTTCCTCTTGTTAAGTGTAGAAGAGACTCTTTAGCTATGGTAAGCAGCTCAACTAGAAGTCCACTCCAAAAACAAACCATTGCTCTCTAATCTTGAGTAGTGTCACAGCCTCTGTGCCATGGTCTTCCACTGTCTTGGGTTAGAGTTCTCTTGCTTGAGGGTACACTCAGGCACACTATTCTATCTGATTTCTCTTCCTCTTGTTTTGTTTAAGTTTTTAAAGTATATATAGGAAATATTTATTTTAATGTTACTGTTCTTAAGTTATTTTATTTTTTCCTTGTTTCCTTTCCTCACTGGGCTATTTTCCCTGTTGGAACCCCTGGGTTCATAGCATCCTGCTTTTCCAAATAGGGTTGTAGCTTAGCAAGTAATGATAATGATAATGATATGATGATAATATTTAATATAAAAATCAGCAGAGTTTTTCATAAAAGTTTTAAAAACTAAATACGACTGACCTAAAAAAACATCCGCCATTTACGGTGATCAGGATACGATGTAGAAGCTCTTTTATATCGCTGTCCTGCGTACTTTTAATTGTGGTACACAGATTCGGCGATAACCAGCTGCAGAACCTCGTGAACTAAATGACATCTTTCGGGACCCAGCATCTCCTCTACTTCTCTGATCGACTCCTCTTCCACACACTGAGATGCCTCTTGTGCTTCATCTAAATAATGATATGCTGAAAAAAATAGAATTTTTTTAATATGATGTATAAGTTCTATATTTACCTGGCTTTCAATATGTCTTCCTTAGACTTTTAGTAATAAAATTTATTAGTTAATTATTCACCTGGCATTCATATTTCTTCCTTCTCCAAGCTGGTTAAATTTTGACATATACCTTAACATCTAAAAAGTTCCTAATTTCTTCCAATGTATGGCCACTCCAATTGAGTACAGGTCACAATTTTCACTGGCCATATTGGTTTTGGCTAGGGGTTTCCAAGGATCACGGGGCCTAAAACGGAAAAGAAAACACTCCCCCGGACCAGACGCCAGCGGACACAAGCCAGATCCGGTTGCCAGGAATCGTCACACACTTGACCCGGCCTTCACCTCAAAGGCAGACACCGGGCCCGTCCGAACACAGGTCACGGAATCATTGCCAGTGAAAATTGTGACCTGTACTCAATTGGAGTGGCCTTACATTGGAAGAAATTAGGAGTAAAGGTCACTAACTTTCGAACATTTGGAGATACAAAACACAAATCCAACTGAAAAAAACAAAGATAAGATAAAGAAATACTGTAATAAAACAATAATGTATCCTCTAATACAGTAAGCAAATTAACCCTTTAAACCCCCAAAGGACGTACTGGTACGTTTCACAAAAGCCATCCCTTTACCCCAATGGACGTACCGGTACGTCTTTGCAAAAAAATGCTATAAAAATATTTTTTTTTCATATTTTTGATAATTTTTTGAGAAAATTCAGGCATTTTCCAAGAGAATGAGACCAACCTGACCTCTCTATGACAAAAATTAAGGCTGTTAGAGCAATTTAAAAAAAATATATACTGCAAAATGTGCTGGGAAAAAAATAACCCCCTGGGGGTTAAGGGTTGGAAATTTCCAAATAGCCTGGGGGTAAAAGGGTTAATATGCCTTAGAATCCTAGCCCCATAAAACAAATTAGAGACCTTTCTTCTAATATTTTCCGTCTGGTTTAAATCAAACTTGACCGTCCTATTGGAACAAATAAACCTAATTTCCGAATTGCTACCACCCTTTCCCAAAATTTTTCTTCATCCAAGGGGGTTAACTACTGCACTCTAATTGTTCAGTGGCCACTTTCCTCTTGGTAAAGGTAGAAGAGACTCTTTAGCTATGGTAAGCAGCTCTTCTAGGAGAAGGACACTCCAAAATCAAACCATTGTTTTTTAGTCTTGGGTAGTATCATAGCCTCTGTACCATGGTCTTCCACTGTCTTGGGTTAGAGTTCTCCTGCTTGAGGGTACACTCAGGCACACTGTTCTATCTTATTTCTCTTCCTCTTGTTTTGTTAAAGTTTTTATGGTTTATATAGGAAAAATTTATTTTGGTGTTGTTGCTGCTCTTAAAATTTGATTTTTCCTTGTTTTCTTTCCTCACTGGGCTATTTTCCTTGTTGGAGCCCTTGGCTCATAGCATCATGCTTTTCCAACTAGGGTTGTAGCTTAGCAAGTAATAACAATAACAATAATATGGAAAATCAAGCTAGTAGACCATATCATTGATCTGTAAAAACAACACAATCACTGGCTTCCTATAGAAAAATGTTTGTCATGAAATAATACTTTTATGAATGAGAATGGATTTGTGAAATAAGTTATGAATAACAACAATCACTGGCTTCCTATAGGAAAATGTTTGTCATGAAATAATACTTTTATGAATGAGAATATATTTGTGAAATAAAAGTTATGAATATACTCACAATATCAATATATGAGAATTTTATATGATCATATGAACATAAGAAATACTATACATGTTAAATAAAATGAATTTATAATTACCTTTAATGAAGAGATCAAGGCCAAGCAAACTTTCTAACTTCTCCCTTTTTTCTTCAATCCATCCATAAACGCCACCTTCACCGGATATTACGGCACCATCATCATCTATGTGAAAAAATAACAGGTGATTTACATATTCTATTAAAATAAACTGAATTCTTAAAAATGTTCCTCTTGTTTTTTAAAGTTTTCATAGTTTCTATAGGAAATATTTATTTAAAAGTCATTGTTCTTAAAGTATATTATTTTTCCTTGTTTCCTTTCCTCACTGAGCTATTTTCCCTGTTGGGGCCTCTGGGCTTATAGCATCTTGCTTTTCCAACTAGGGTTGTAGCTTAGCAAGTAATAATAATAATAATAATAATAATAATAATAATAATAATAATAATAATAATAATAATAATAATAATAATAATAATTTACAAAACCTTTCAACAAATTAATTCCTTTTAAATACAAAACTCGAATACTACATACATACACCCAAGGCACTTCCCCCAATTTTGGGGGGTAGCCGACATCAAACAAATGAAACAAAAAAAGGTGACCTCTCCTCTCTGGGTTCCTTCCAGCCTGACAAGGGACTCAACCGAGTTTGGCTGGTACTGCTAGGGTGCCACAGCCCACCCTCCCCCGTTATCCACCACAGATGAAGCTTCATAACGCTGAATCCCCTACTGCTACTACCTCCGCGGTCATCTAAGGCACCGCAGGAAGCAGCATGGCCTATCAGAACTGCGTCACAATTGCTATCCATTCATTCCTATTTCTAGCACGCTCTCTTGACTCTCTCACATCTATCCTCCTATCACCCAGAGCTTTCTTCACTCCATCCATCCACCGAAACCTTGGCCTTCCTCTTGTACTTCTCCCATCAACTCTTGCATTCATCACCTTCCTTAGCAGACAGCCATTTTCCATTCTCTCAACATGGCCAAACCACCTCAACACATTCATATCCACTCATTACTACTTTTGTTTAATGTCATGAGAGGCAAAATGACTATAGCAAGTTTGTTCATCAGGAAACGACCTTCGAATCATTTTCTAGCTGAAGCTCTCAACCAAATCCAAATATTAAATATCAGCAAAAGCTGAGGAAAGTGTGGCAAAGGGTTGCAGTTACTGTATAGATTGAAAATGAGAAATTTGAAATCAATTTGTATTTTTCCTAACACACAATCACTTAGCTATTTAATAGGGATTATCTTTTTGCTGAGATGGGAGACTAGCCACTAAGACTTTAAGGCAAGGTGGGCAACTCACCCAACCACTAGTTAGCGGGAGGGTGGAAGAGGTACTCAGGGTAACCGGGTACCCTCTCTCAGTCACACAGTGGAGTCGGTTCCCACTTTATAATTTGGTTTCAGAGAAGACGTACGTGTCCGCTCTCTTCACTGCGACTGTGTGGGACTTAAATAATAAATGATGAGAGACGCTGAATTAGACGACTTTTACACCCTAAGAGGATTTATTGTCTAAGTTCATATTCACAGAAACAAGAGCAGAAATCTTCTTCAAAGTGAATAAATGTGATAAGTACATCTTCAACTGAACTCTAAATTTTTCTAATTGAACTAACAAAGGTGATATGATTCTCTCGCTGACTTTTAAATTACTGGAACAGTTTATCAAAAATGCTTGGCCATATAACATTGACTTTCTCTCTTTGCTAGTGTGATTTTTTTCCTTGACGATCCTCATACGTGTGAGGCAAGGACCTGAAGATCACGATGTAATAAGTGTCTTTTACAGCATATATGTTATTTTTACAGAACTGCTAATTGGATTGAATTGAAGGTAGTTCTTACTACCTTCTCTATGTAACATGAAATCCATAAAATTGACACGGCATTTCTGCATTTTCCACGAATACGAGTTACTTCTATCACTTGAAGCTCTAACGCATTTTACGATCTCACAATCTTTACGTCCCCCTGCAGTACAGTACCATATGTGTGGGCAGACCGCAAGGTCTTAAGTGGGTAATAGTTTTATTCTTCAAATGTAAGAGTAACAGTTCACGGCGTATTTGAAACTTCCCAATGCACACTTAATTTCTGACGATTCATTCTTTCTTTTAACTTGTATCACATGCATTGCACTTGGCTTATGCAGCAAGTATAACGTAGTGATTTACCCTTGCTTCCCTGTAACAAAGATAGATACTCCTTCAAGATGTAACTTTGAATTACAAGGAAAATCAGACTTGGAACCAAGTTAAGGGCTGAATCTTGAACACTTGATCTTGGGTTTTAAGAAAACAATACTGTATACTGGTAGACCACATCTACTCGGAAAAATAAAATACTTTTCAAATACAGTACTTAAATTCAATCAAATTTACATCATGGTAATGTTTTAATTTAATCTCAGCTAGTCTTATCTGGCAACTAGCATATACAAGTTCTTCCAACTTGCACCCACATGTCTACTTGCATCCTGCCTACAACCTGTCTCTTTCATATACTAAGAGTATTTTTAGGCCTTCTTTACATCACCCTCAAAGGTATTATACATTTTCTAAAGAGTTCTAATATATGTAACCAGTTAAAATTACCAGAGGATACTACTAGATATAAGGCAGTCTGTAAGCAACGTGAAGTTGGTTTATCAAATTCCAAGAGTACTACTACAAACATTCACAGACATATCTTGCAGGAGTATCCTCTTCCACTTAAGGCTCTGTGGCATGGATTCACTGCTTAAAATCTGTATTTATTACCATAAGTTTCTTAATTATCATTATGAGATATTTACCAGGCCAATGAGATAAAGACTCATACACAGCTGGCACACATAAATTTGGGAGATATTAATCATAATATATATTATATCTGATTGATAAGAAATTAAATGGGATAAAAAGTTTATTGCCTTACTAGAAGGTAAATATGAGCTCACAGATGAGAATGACCATAGCTTTATAGGAGGTCAGGGTGAGGGGTCAATATGGGCGAAGGGCACTCTAGGGCACGAACATGTTAGGGCTCACTCATATAGGAGTGGAAGGGCACTCTCCCACATGAGCATGCGAGCATACAGGAACGCCCACGCGAACAGACGAGGGAGCACTGTAGTAGGAGTGTGCGTGGTGTGCATGTGAGCAGGTGTAGCCGTGCTTCATTAGAAGAGCAAGCAAACAGTTAAGGACAGGTGCACATGTGCAAACAGATGAGGATACGCTTCTGTAAGAGCACACTCAAACGGTGAGGTGGTACTCACATAGAAGAGTGGTAATGGGACCACACCTCAACAGGTGAGGTGGCACTTCTGTCACAATGGTCTCACCTTCTACTGATTGATGCCGGAGGTACCAATCATAGAAAAGAAACTCTGAAGAGAATTGGGAAGCAACAATTGATATCCACCTGACCACCATTAGGGTCAAGGGGGAACAAGACCAACAGATACCCTTACCAGCCTGCAGACAAGCTCACAAACGCTATCAGACTCTGAAGGTACTGGTAGACAATGACCTATGAACAGAGAAGCATACAAGGGACAAGAAACAATTTTACCTCATTAAAACAGGAAACAGAAAAGGTGAGATGCTAGGGGAACACCTAACCTTCCCATGACCCTTTACTGAAGATCTGCTTGACTGACCCCAAAAGAAAAGTGATCGCTAAATCCAAAGGAGTTAAGAGAAAGGCCTTCCTACGTGGTCAAACCTTCCGTCAACAACTTCCCAAAGGGAAGTGCCCAATGAAGAGAAAGGGAGGGAGAGAACACTGGTCCTCCACATAGTTCACACTCAGGGGAATGACAAAGATCCCTATCAGGAAATTACAAGTGAATTGAGTAACACTCTCAAAGAAGTTCTTTACCTTCCTGATTAGCAGTGAATCCCTTCGTCGCCCCAATCTCTTCAGCAGGGGAACAGCTGACAGTTCCACCCTTCAGGAGAGGAATTGAATAGTCACGCCCTTCACAGGGTACTCAGCATGTGGAACAGGTTTGTATCCATGAAAAAACAAATTTCACTTTACCATATGCTTACTTTATATCCCTTTCTGCTGTTGAGCTAAAGTGCTTAAAATAAACAAAATTAAACAAATACTTACAAAAGGCAAAGTAAGAAAATCTCTAACAGGTAAAAGAGCAGAAATAAGCACATCCACACTCTTATTACTATTATTATTATTATTATTACTAGCTAAGCTACAATCCTAGTTAGAAAAGCAGGATGCTATAAGCCCAAGGGCTCCAACAGGGAAAATTAGCTCAGTATGGAAAGGAAATAAGAAAATAAACTTAAAGAAAAGCAATGAATAACTAAAATAACATATTTCAAGAACAGCAACCTGAAAATAAATCTTTCATAAATAAACTAGAAAAAGAGACTTATGTCAGCCTGTTCAACCTAAAAACATTCGCTGCATCTTTGAACTTTTTACAAAGACCAAAGTGACGGGATACAGTCACGCATACTGGAGGTTTCCTCCCACCTACATCAGGATAACTACAGACCATAACTTGTAGAATCAAAAGCTGTTCCAGCTAATACCAAAGACTCTCCTATTCAAAGGACAATGGTTTGTATACGTGTAGGAACTACTGTACAGTCTACTCTGAGAATGCAGTACAAGGAATATGGCATCACAAGGTTACATAAATATACAATATCCTTTCAAACAAAACACCATCAGCTCTCCCACTCACCTAAATGCCATACTTCAGAAGCTGCGTAAGGTGAAGCAGTCGACGAGCGATTATCTCCTATAGAATGTTCAGACGAAGACAGTACAAGTTCCATCGACTTTCGAAGACTGACCAAATCTTCTCGTTCCTCTTCAATCGAAGGATCGCTGCAGTAAGTTTCAACATTGAAAGGGGTTATTAAGCTGCTTGAACTCCTTTCTCTTATTATACCTTTTTTTATTTCTCCCGAATCTTCCTCGCACATCAACTGCGAGAGTAATTTTGACGAATACTGACCAAGCTGATATTTTTGTTTCCTGGTTAAAGTATTTTGAGGGCTCTCTGTGCTTTCTGGGAAAATAGATTTTCTTGGTGCGAAGCTATCACTGTGTTTGCCGACAATCATTGATTTAGGTCTGGCTCCAACCGGAGGCTTTTCAAAACTTCTATTAGAATTGAGACTAAGTAGGGATGATGGTCTTGGTGGCTTTCCTGCCTGTACATGAGTGGAAGACTGCTGGGCCCCAAAATCTACTGCAAAAGAACTAGGAATTTGGTTATCGTTAGATTCTGCTTCCTGAATCAGGCTCTTTGTTACAACAACATGTTGCCTCTTTGTTGGTAGTACATCATCTTGGATTTTGCACTCTTGCTTTGGATAATTATCCGTGACTAAAGTTGAGAGTGAAGTTTGGCCATTAACTTTGGTTTTCGAAGGGGTATAAAGCTCTTCGGTAATCGAGGGCAGCTCACTCCCTTTTGAGGATGCAAAGAGCTTTGGCATTTCTGAATTTTCCTTATCGGACACAACTAAAGAAACTGGTTTATCGTCCCCTACTTGGGCTTTTGCCCTTTCCATAACATCTTTGACAAAACTCTGGGCAAGACTTTGTACACGATTTAAAGAAACCTCATCAATCTCATTACAAAATTCTTGTGCTGCTAAGGATCCCTGACCCAGTCTCTTTGATTTGCGCTTGAGAGTACCACTTGGAGTTGTATCAGAATCGTACGAATTAGAGATCCCATCGCCATACCAACAACCAGAGTCACCCGATCTACTGGAAAAGATTGCATTTTTATTGGGATTACATGCAGAAAGAGAGCTGCTGCTGGAGTTGGTACTAAGCACCCCTGGGTTTGACGAACTAGTTTCCTGAGTATCAACGCCACTGCTAAGTGATATACCACTTTTGTTCTTTCTGGGAAGACTACCATAACTTGGATTTGAACTTTTTTCAAGTGGACTTTTACTTCCATCAGACTTCCTGTCTAGTTTTGTACTTGTGAATGCAGCTTCAAGAATATCCAGTTCACTCACTGTATTTGCCAGAGGTTTACACATTTCCCCTGATGAACTGTCAGAAAGAGATTTCTTTATAGTTCTCATTTTAACACTTGGAGGAGATGGAGTGGCTTTAGCGGTTTCTTGAAATGCTGAAAAATTGTATATATTTACACTTTTCTCATCCAGGCTTGCGTTTCTTTTTATTTCTCCCGCTTCTATGGCTTTCGACCTTTCTTTAATCTTGTCTAGCTCGGTATCAATATCTACTAAATTCCGGACGTTTGTTATGGTTGCCTTATCAATGCTGTTTTCCAGCTCTTTCATCCTAATACCCTTCTGAGATAAGGACTCTATTGGTGTGGTTGAACTTCTGCCACTGGCAGGCCTGTTGGTAGTACTACAGTCTACATCATCAACAGGAGACCTGCTGCCTTGCGGTGAAAACTTACTCAATTTCTTTGGCTCCTGTATCCTCTTCTGAACGTCTCCAGATATATCAGATTTTAACTGTTTGGAATCTAATTTGGTAACATCTTTTTTCTCAACTGTCTTGAAGGATTCTTCTCCAAGAGATTCATTCTTCTTGCACGGTTCCTCAGTCTTAACAACCTGAGGGATTTCCGTAACCTCTGTAACGTTTCTTTTATTACTTGATTCAGCCACTTGCCTAGCTGTTTCACCCACACTAATACTTGATTTACTATTTGGCATTTTCCCCATACTTTTTGATAAATTTGACTTCTGAGTCTTGGTACCCTCATGAACTGGTTGACTAGCCTTAGGAGACGTATTTGTGAGATCATCAGCTTTCATAGAAAGCTTTCTTAAAATGCCAACAATACCCGACTTTATCTTCCCATTCTTTTTAATTGACGTTGAGGCTACTTCTTCTCTTGGTAGGGTTACGGAAACTTTGGAATTTGACACATTACCATCTGCTGAAGGATCATTACTTAGACATGCACAAGCATTTTTACTATTATAACTATTGGACTTCTTTCTTGACAGAGGGGAGACATGTGATCGGAGCATTCCTAGTATTCCTCCTTTGGCTTTCTTGGTACTAGCATTCGCTACAGCGTCTGGCACTGTAAACGTCTCACTGCGAGGTAATTCAATGCCTTTTAGGCTACTGGAATCAATTTCAAAGGTTTTGTTGAGAATTCCAGATTCTACACTGGATTTTGTATCAGTAACTAACTCCTTCTCAACTTTGGGTGATGATTTTTCTATATTATAAGTTTTCTTTAAAACCTCTCTTTCAGGTGGTACGGAAGTATTTGCATTGGATTTATCTAGGGATGGACTATTTGTTTGATGTAGAAAACCCGACTCTTGAACACTAGTTTCCTCGTTTATGACTGGATCCTTTTCTATGGTAAAAGTGCTGTTCATATCAACATCTGATGAAACTTTCCTTTCACAGCTGTTCTGATTCTCTGCCGGAATTTCTGACGTACCGCCATCAGATTTCTTGAGACCAACAGTATAAGTAGAGCCTAGAGAAATCTTGGGATCTTTGCTAACACACAATTGGCTGTCAGCTGGCCAAATACACTTGATTACATCACTTTCTTGCGGTTCTGGACACACTGTGTCCTTTTCAATCTTCTGACTCTTTGGGGTGTCAACAATTTGTGCTTCAGCGAGAATACTGACAATTTCCTTGCAATTTTTTGCCCATTGTTTACGCTCAGTTACTTTGGGGAAAACTTCGACAATATCCGACGAGGACGTTGCGTCCATCTCGGATGCAGTGGTTTCCAAAGGGGAGTTTTCAAGCCCGGCTGAATGAACGCTACCCCATCTAGCTCGCTTACCAAACGAAACAGTTTTGGTCTTGGATAATATGGGAGTTGAAGATGCTGGTGAACACGTAGGGAAAATAGTAGTTTTACCATCGATACCTGGTTCATTTACTAAGCCCGTAGACTTCTCAAATGTCTCATTCATATCTACAATTATGTCTTGCATCTGTAAAATATCTGACCTCGGATTAAATTGAGAATCTACATCGCAGCTCGCTCCCGAAAAACGCGACTGATCATTGAAAGTTCTTTCCCTGACAGTCCTCAGCAGCGATTCTATTAGAACAGTGCCTTCGTCTTTTTCCAAAGCAGAATCCCTACTCAGAATATTATTTTGTATTTCCGGTATGAGCGTCTTTTCAACCGATGCAATCACATCACAATCTTTAATGATGATGTCTTCATTATCAATCGAATCATCAAAATCGGGGTTATTCTCTTTCTTTCCAGCAAGCTCAACCTGTGGCAGCCGAGCCTTGTGCATTTCTAAAATATCTTGATTCAGGCTACTCTTATTTTCATTTACTGACGAAGATTCCAGTTTTTCCTGCATGTAAGCCCATTTTCTTCTTTCCTGCACCATCTGATTCAGTTTCACTGCTCTCAATTGCACTAACTTCTTCATCTTTTCTTGCATTATCTGCCTCAATTCTTCCGAAGAAACGACCGAATACTCATCATCGTCGTCGTCGTCGTCATCATCATCATCGCTATAGTTCTCGTTCTGCTTTTTAAGAGTAATGTTCGTTAACTCCTTCACATCTTTTTGACTTTTCTCTTTCAAATCTGTTTTATCATTAGATATTTTTCCCGGATAGTCAATGCAAGTCTTCAAAGCTTGAACTATGGACATGCATTCCGATCTGACGCCAACGTCACTCAGTCTGTCAGAGGTCTCTTTCTCCATCCAATCCTTATTTTCTTCGTAATTGACCAAGATATTTTCCATGCTCTCGATCATAGCCGAATCTATTGGCTGAGAACGAGGAGTGTATATTACCGTGTCACTTTTTCTGACAGAAATAGGAGACAGGGAAATCTGTTTGATATCGTTAGATGAAATTTGTGATTTCTTGGTCACATATTTATCGACAAGCCAACCCTGCGCCTTGGACGGATGGTCCTCCTCTTCTTCATCAATTAGAATTTGCTTTTTAACTTGTTTTGCTGTGAGTTCTGTTTGCTTTTTAAAACCTGCACTACTTAACATCAACTGTAGTTTGACGGGGGAAGGATGTTTTTTCTTCTTCTTCAAGCTCTGGTGAGGAGATTTTAACCCACACTGCTTAACAACACGTGGAACAGACTTTGACCTCTTCTTATGGCCATCTGCTCCGGCCTTAACTTTTTTAACACTGGCCATAAGACTATTTTCACTTGGACATTTCTTTCTATTTAATTTTATGTTTCTGTCTATTTTCCCAACCGATATTCTACCTGCATGTCTTGGACTAGCTGCACCGTGCGGAGAAAGTCTGGCAACAGACTTGATGGGAGTTTTCGTGATGCCCTTTTTATTGAGCGCTACACTTCCACCATACTTTAAGGCTGGGTCAGTTACATCAGGGGGACGCTTCACTACAGGAATTTTACGAGCTGATGCCGGCAAGTTACACTTCCGTTTCAACAAGGAAGACATCAATTCTTCTTCTTCACATCCCGTTATGAAACGGGGAACTCTCTTCAGTACAAAATTTTTCCGAAGTATAACAGAGATCGATGGCCTGTCTCTCGGTTCCCTTTGGAAAATCTGGTTTAAAAGAAGGCGCAGGTCTCGGCTATAACGAGCCGGAATGGGTTGATACGATCCCCTGATTATCTTCAAGATCAAACCTTTCATATTATTTGCTTCAAATGCATGGCCGAGAGTGATCATTTCGTACAAAACACATCCTAGAGCCCAAATATCACTCTTGTTATTGTAAGGTTTATTTTCACACATTTCGGGAGACAAGTAGTAGGGAGTGCCAATGCAAGTACGAGCTAGATCCGACGTGCTGTTCATTATCTTGGCAATTCCAAAGTCGCCAAGTCTTACTTTGCCGTCGTCCGTCAGGAAAACATTCTGCGATTTTATATCTCTGTGGAGGATCCTTCGGTCATGAATATACTTAATAGCCAAGCACAGCTGAACGAACCAGTCGAGAACACGATCCTCGGGAAAGAGTACCCCTTTTCTGTTACTTATAAGCGTATGAAGGTCTCCACCACCACAATAATCCATGACTATCAACAAGCGGCCATCATGTTCAAATGAATCTCGAAACTGTATGATGTAAGGATGAGATAAACTTGACAGAACCTGAAACCAATGAGTCATGCTATTAGTAGAAGCCTATAATAAGCGTCTGTTACTGCTTAATCATATGAAAATTATAGAATTAAAAATTTGAGTTTTGTTACCATTTAACCACCAAGAAGAAAATCGCTAATACAGTATCATAAATTAATAGAAATGCTTTCAAAAGGGGGTACAAATGCCATCCATGTTTAATAATATAATTAGATCATGATATTTTTTATTACCTGTAATTTTTTCCAAGTTATGACAGCATCATTTACTTTGTAATAAACCATTTAACCACCAAGAAGAATATCGCTAATATCATATATTAATAGAAATGCTTTCAAAAGGGGGTACAAATGCCATCCATGTTTAATAATATAATTAGATCATGATATTTTTTTATTACCTGTAACTTTTTCCAAGTTAATACAGCATCATTTACTTTGTTTAAAAATACAAAAATTGGGCCGATATAATTTTCTCTACCTTTCTTCATTTAGGAACATTTTAAACTTTAAATAGAGTATAAAAATTAAAAAAAAAAAAGTCTTGGAAACAAAATTTAGAAAAGATCTTTTTTCTACAAAGCATATGATACTGAAATTAGCTCATGAATAATGGAGTCACATTTAAATAAGTAAAACAGGAAGTTGAGATATTGCCCCTCGTTAGTTTAGAAACTGGCCCGTGAATAATGCAATAATTCATATATTAGTAAGAAACAACTATGCTCATATATCTACCCTTAAATATACTTTGAGCGTTTAACTACAGTGAGAAATAAAAAATTTCAAATTTAACTTGCAAGGAAGTTGAAAGGAGGTTATGTTTTACCCCGTTTGTGTGTGTGTGTTTGTGAACAGCTTCCTGGCCACAATTTTAATCGTAGAGTAATGAAACTTGCATGGATTAACTGTTATGTAAATACCTGGAAATTATTAGATTTTGGGAGGTCAAGGTCAGGATCGGGCAAAAGGTCAAGAAATAAGCTGCCACTGCGGAGGTCTGCGCTCTACTGAGTGCTCCTCTAGTTTGAAAAGTAATTTGTAGTGTTCCTGACTATACAAGCCTTAGACATTTAATTGGATTATGGCTTTAGAAAAGCTGAATCTATATTATTTTTCTAATTGTAAGGTTTCAAAGACTATCATAATTCTTTTATGTACAACCACCATCGAATATATTTCTCTTGTGATGATATGACTCCACAGTTGATTGAGATTATAAGCCTCCAATTTTCCCCGATAATTACATACCTTCAGATTAAATTTGGTCTACGACAAGTCTGTTCTTATATCTGTTAACCCTTTTACCCCCAGGCTATATGGAAATTTCCAACCCTTAACCCCCAGGGGGTTATTTTTTCCCCATCACATTTTGGAGTATATATTTTTTAAATTGCTCTAACAGCCTTAATTTTTGTCATAGAGAGGTCAGGTTGGTCTCATTCTCTTGGAAAATGCCTGAATTTTCTCAAAAAATTATCAAAAATATGAAAAAAAAAAAATTTATAGCATTTTTTTTGCAAGGACGTACCGGTACATCCATGGGGGTAAAGGGATGGCTTTTGTGAAACGTACCAGTACGTCCTTTGGGGATAATAGGGTTAAGAGCTGGAGTCTCTCTCCACTTCAACAGGTTTCCCATTCAAGTACTACTGTACACATTAATTCTAGTAAACAATGGTTTTTACTTCATGTATTTATTTAAAATATTTTGAAATAAAATTTTAAGCTTTATAGAAAAACTATGTCTCACACCAATGTACCTCTTGTATTGCCACCCAGCTGTTCATAAATCAAATAAATAGAGAAAGAAGGTTCTAACTGGGAAACAAAGGTAAGAAAGTGGGGCTCAATTCAAGAATTGCCTCTCGACTCTCTAAAAGCAGTATAAAAATTGTAAATGTATTGATAATTTGGTCAAAAGGTGTAAATTAAAGCACTTCATCTAATAAAAAGTAATATAAAATTTTGTAAAATTTATATCTTCCTCTAATTACATTCTAAGACGCACCCCCAAAAAAAAAACATACGTAGAGACCAGAAATCTACGAGATACTTGCTACCTCATCAAAAAGTAACATAAAAAAATTAAATCAACATTACCTCCACTTCACGTCTTGCTTCTTCCAATTCTTTTGCCGACATGTGGGAGATTTGTATTTCTTTGATGACACATTTTGTATCGGTTGGAATGTGCAGTGCCAGGTGGGCGCAGCCATACGATCCAGTGCCAAGTTTTCTGATTATCTTGTACCCATCCATTGCTAATCTAGGAAAAAATAAGTTGTTAAACAATAGTCAGTATATTACAGCAAGTATCACAATAACTAAATTGCATATATCACAGATTTTAACCCTTTTACCCCAAAAGGACGTACTGGTACGTTTCACAAAACTCATCCCTTTACCCCCATGGACGTACTGGTGCGTCCTTGCAAAAAACTGCTATTTACATTTTTTTTTGCATATTTTTGATAATTTTTTGAGAAACTTCAGGCATTTTCCAAGAGAATGAGACCAACCTGACCTCTCTATGACGAAAATTAAGGCTGTTAGGGCAATTTAAAAAAAATATACTGCAAAATGTGCTTGAAAAAATATAACCCGTGGGAGTTAAGGATTGGAAAGTTCCAAATAGCCTGGGGGTAAAAGGGTTAAGTGTAATTCTACATAATACCCGACAATGAAAACAAAACCTTCCTTACGATTACAATACTTTTTGTTTCATACTTAGAAATACAAGTTTCATTATATATTTTAACAAAACTCCCCGGACCCTATGTATATCAGTGGCCAGGTCCTCCCATGGGCATGGAAAATGAACACCGACTAACCTAACCTACTAGCCATGTCCTTACTTACTTAACTAACAATGTATGTGGGTACCGGCCCCTGGTGACCCCCCCGTTATATTGTAGTTTATTACAGGGTAATGTAACCTAGGGAAAAAAAAACAATTTTTTCTATAGAAAAAAGTACGATCCCTTCGAAAAATGACACTCGTGCCTGTCAGAGATTAACAGTTTCAGAAATATATATATGTATATATATATATCCACCGATAATGGGGGCCCCCCAGTGGGAACTCGGGGTTTTGGGTGGGGGAAAACAAACTGGGGAAACAGTATATAATGGTAAAACAAGCCTTTTCTTCTCTGTACATTACCTTCTTGGATGTATAATAAACAAATGGAAAAATATGCTAATTATCTATATCCTATACTAAAACTTTAGACTCCTCTTACACTGCCGTGTTCTTAGTCGGTGTGACGGTCTGAACGATGCCCCGGTCTCAGAATTCTCCTTGATAATCTGCGCATGCGCGAACATTACTGTTTGCCAGTGCTTACGAGGTTGATGTTTTATTTTCCTGTAATGTTAGCATCGCAGCTCAACATTACCCCTTGCCAGTTCATACGAGCTTGATGTTTTATTTTCCTGCGAGCGAAGCGAGCTAATGACGGAAAAGAACCATAATACAATGTCAAGGAGAATTCTGAGACCGGGGGCTCGTTCAGACCGTCACATCGGCCCTCATAAGTACAGGTGGCCGCTATTGTACATACACCCAAACTCCCTAAATTATTCTAACCAGCAAATTTCAATAAAATATCTATTTGTAAATTAGTTTGAGCTCAAATCGAAATAGGTTAGTTACCCTTAGCCAAGTTCCCTTACGTCTACACAGGAGTCTACATTCATATATATATGCAAATCAATCATCAATATATATATACAAGTCTATTTTTAACTTCGGTTAGCTTACTTAAACTTAGTTATATACACAGATCTTGCCAACCATGGGGTAAAATGTTAAGGGCAAGCCAGGGCAAGGCTACCGTAAAATGCCTTACCCAACCCTACCCTTAAATTAAACTACAGAAGACATGAAGAAGCTAAATACAACGTGAGAAAGTATTATGCCTATACCTGATGTTTGTGTCAGCAACGAGAAGTCCACATAATTAGAAATTATCCATCACGAGGCAACACTTTTATTTAGAAATTTGACAGGTCATAACGTCTGGGGCCGCTGGTGTCTACTGCTGTAAACATGAATGGTATTCAGGGTTGCCAGTTTGGCCTTTTTTCCGGCCAAAAAAAAACTCAAATTTGACCTTTTTGTATTTAAATAGGTTGGCCTTTAGTAATATGAAAAAAGCCGAGCCTTAAATACTATATTTTTGACCTTTTTCTATTAATGGATTGACCTTTTAAAGCCTCTGTTGATTAGAAATTGACCTTTTCTCATTTAGAAAACCTGGCAACCCTAACAGAGTTGCCAGTTTAGCCTTTTTTCCGGCCAAAAAAAAAACTCAAATTTGACCTTTTGTATTTAAATAGGTTGGCCTTTAGTCATATGAAAAAAGCCTAGCCTTAAATACTATATTTTTGACCTTTTTCTATTAATGGATTGACCTTTTAAAGCCTCTGTTGATTAGAAATTGACCTTTTCTCATTTAGAAAACCTGGCAACCCTGATGGTATTCCAAAAATGGTGTTCGGATGATGGGTACTTTTTAGCAAAAAAATATATAAATAGAGGATAATATCTGTAATAAAATTCTAATATGTCAAAATTAAATCTTTATTTTATATATTTTCTTTATATCATGCTATAAATTAATTTACTAACTATAAATTTCTTATTTCTGTTATTAATGATTGAATGACAAAGTCATTTCGAACACATTCAAACAGTTAGAGATCATATCTGAACTAATGCTAAAATGTATATTTTTCATCAAATTAATGCCGATATTAGACTGTAATTTTCCTTTAAATGATAAAATTCTTTGTAAAATACATTTATAATGAGGATATTAAATGACATAAGTTATATTTTAATATTGTACGTAATACAATGTTACCCAGTCATGTTTTCAATGTAAACAAGACATCGTGCATTGCTATATCAAATTTATATAATCTTAAAGGTTGCGAGTGTTTTAAATATGCTAAATAATTATATAAAATTAAAACTTAAGGTTTTCAACTAGGGTTGTAGCTTGGATAGTAATAATAATAATAATAATAATAATAATAATAAGTTTAAGCTAAGAAGCTTTGCACTTATCTATTAATTATGAAAGTGCCCGCAAACTCATTTTACAACATGAGCCCATGTAGTTTTTTATTTCATTTAATATCATTTATATTGGTACTGTATAAGGCTAAATGAATTATTATTATTATTATTATTATTATTATTATTATTATTATGCTACAGTCCTAATTGGAAAAACAGGAGCTCCTGTAGTTTCTGCTTTCATTTAATAGCATTTATATTGGTACTGTATAAGGCTAAATAAATTATTATTATTATTATTATTATTATTATTATTATTATTATTCTACAGCCCTAGTTGGAAAAGCAGGCTGCTACAGCCACAAGGGCTCCAAGAAGGAAAAATATCCCAGAGAGGAAAGGAAATATATAAACTACAAGAGAAATAATGAACAAAATCAAATATTTTAAGAACAGTAACAACATCAAAGTATATCTTTCATATATAAAATATATAAACTAAGAATAAATGCAACATTATTTCGATAGACCTATGCTATAAGTAGATAACAATGGGAAATTCGAGAATATATGTTTTCAAAAGCTTTCCTGGGGGGAAAAATGGAAAATCACCAAAATTAGTTAAATATTCACTGTCCGGTGTGTATTATTGTTATTATTATTATTATTATTATTATTATTATTATTATTATTATTATTATTATTATTAGCCAAACTACAACTCTAGTTGGAAAAACAAGATGCTATAAAAGCAAGATGCTACAAGCCCAAAGGCTCCAACAGGAAAAAATAGCCCAGTGAAGAAAGAAAATAAGGAAATAAATAAATGATGAGAAAAAATTAACGTCAAAACTAATGTGTCATATCTAAACTATAAAAAAGACTTATGTCAGTCTGTTCAACATAACATTTGCTGCAACTTTGAACTTTTAAAGTTCTACTGATTCAATTACCCGATTAGGAAGATCATTCCACAACTTGGTCACAGCTGGAATAAAACTTCTAGAATACTATGTAGTATTGAGTCTCATGATGGAGAAGGCCTGTCTATTAGAATTAACTGCCTGCCTAGTATTACGGACATTCAACAACTGACCATATCAGTGTATTTAACCAGCCAATGGAAAAATCAACATAGTATGACAAACCCTTATGTATGCCATTTATAGTATATCTAACAGCTTTTGATTTTGTCAAAACTTCAAAGAAAGGAAAGCCTTTCAAAGACACGGAATAAGTGTATCTTTTTCTAGAAAGCTTGGAAATGTTTATACAAATAATACAGCCATTCCGAACTACATAAAGACAGAAAATTGCGATCGAGGAAGGAGTTAAACAGGGAGACCCCATCTCTCCTGAAGTATTCACAGCGTGCCTAGAAGAATTTATATTGGGAAAATGTATGGATTAACATTAATAGGGAATACCTTAACAACTTGAGATTTTCAGATGACATATACTGCTATTTACTGAATCATGGGAGGAATAGTAAAAGATGATAAAAAATTTAAATAGAGAAAGCAGAACTGTTGGACTGATATTGAATATAAGTAAAATCAAGAGAATGTTCACAGAAAATGCAGAGACAACAAATAAGGAGTATGGACGAACCTGTAGATAATGCTCAAAGAAAATTTCAAAGAAAACATATATAGAGTATGGTCCTAGATGAGGACCTAGAGATTGTTAATGAATATATGTACTTAGAACATACACTAAATGATTTCCCAGGACATAAGATTGAAATCAAAAGAAGGATAAGCATGGTTTGAAGAGCTTTTGGTAAACAAAATGAGATTATGAAAGATGAAATGCCACTTTCTCTAAAAAGAAAAGAATTTAATCAGATGGTCCTACCAGTATTAGCTTACGCATCAAAAACTTGGAGCCTTATTAAAGCCTTAGAACATAAGTTAATTACAACTCGGAGAGCTATGGAAAGAATAATGATGGTTCCGAGAGCAAACTTAAGTAGAGGATATTCTAATAATATGTAAGAATAAGAAACAGACATGGACAGGACATAGAATGAGAATGACAGATAATAGATAGAAAAAAAGGAATACGAAGTAGGGGAAGGAAGAGAAGACTATGAATTGACGAGCTAAGAAAATTTGCTGTTATAGACTGGCATAAAAGACTATAAGGATTCGGGAATGGAAGGACATGTCTGAGGCATTTGTCTTGCAGTGGACTATCATATATATAAAATTATATATATATATATATATATATATATATATATATATATATATATATATATATATATATATATATATATATATATATATATATACATATATATATATATATATATATATATATATATATATATATATATATATATATATATATATATATATATGGTTAATCAAAAAATTATAAAGTAAAGTAAACACACACACACACACACTAAACAGCTTATGCTAATATGTCCGTACGTCTGGCAGGCGCATCGAATGTATTCGTACAGTGTTGCCGTATCTGGGAATTTATCCCTAGATTTGTGGATTTTGGGTGTCTGGTGGGATATTGTTTACAAATGTCTATGAAGAAACAAAGATGAGTAAACCTTAATATTGTTGCAATTATTTTACTTGCACTAATATGAAGTATAGCGAGCAATTTCTATATTAATAAAACCTAAATGATCAGAAGAAAATATATATCTGGAAATAGGAATTTTTGGGTTGTTTTGGGGATTTTTTTATGAGTTTTGGGGATTATATTAATAAAACCTAAATGATCAGAAGAAAATATATATCTGGAAATAGGAATTTTTGGGTTGTTTTGGGGATTTTTTTTATGAGTTTTGGGGATCTTTTACCACAAGTTTTGGGAATTTTTAGACAAATCTGGCAACACTGCATTCAGGGTTGCCAGGTTGGCCTTTTATCCGGCCAAACCCCTCAATTATGGCCTTTTTCCGTGCCAAATATATCAATTTGGCCTGTTTTAAATGGGAGGGAAATAAATGCTATATTTTTTTCCTTTTTCTACTAATGGTTTGGGCTTTTAAAGCTTCCGTTGTTTAAATTATGGCCTTCTTTCATTTAGGAAACCTGGTAACCTTGATTGCATCACCGGAGCAACAGCGGTCGCAGTTATCGTACGGATCAAAACAAAGCGACCGTGGGACATGAGGCAATGATACCTATACCTGTCAGGTATATATGGCAATATACCTTTTTTGGTAGTCCACCTGTAAGAACACAATTCAATGGGATCTGTAAGTATTTTGATAATTGTTTATTATAGTTTAGAAGTCATATGTTGAAAATTTTGACCATATTTTGGATATTTTTGCGTAGCTTATCACTGAAACCTTAGATGAATCCGGTGTTTTAATCTCAAAGGTTACTAACGGATGTTAATTTATTTGTCACTTAAAAACGTTCAATTATAAGCATTTATCGTTGATAATTATCCATTAATTAAGCCTTTCTTTGATAAACTAGGAGTTTTAAAGTATATTTTAAAAGGGTGTTGCGTCGGGATTAAACCCCAAAACGTTTGACAGGTTTTAAGATTTTGATATTTTATATCAAACGTTTGAACTGACATATCATTTGTATTGCTTGTTTTACTATTGTATTGCTTGTTTTACTATTGTATTGCTTGTTTTACTATTGTATTGCTTGTTTTACTATACCCTATTATCATTTATTCATTGCTATTACTACTTACATCATTAATAGATACAAGGAGCTATAGCCTGTTCGCTAAGGAATGGTATTTTTTATATTTACTTAAAAATGTAAAAAAAAAATAATTTATAACCCCAATATATTAACCCTATCCTATAGTCAATTCTTTTTAGTGAGGCAGATTTGCACCGACTGACAGGGGTGCCCGTTTAGCGCGGAAATGTTTCCTTATAGCTGATTGGTCGGAAGTATTTTTATCCTAATATGACCAGTCAGCTATCAGGAAACTTTTCCAAGTTAAAAGGGCACATTTGCGAGTCGGTGCAAATCTGCCTCGCTTAAAAAATTGATTTTAGTGAAATATTCTCGCTCAAAAGAGCCTTTGACAATATTAGGGTTTCATGATTTTCATTACTGAAATTCTAAATAAAATGATCGGGAATTTCAGTAACCTACAAAAATTAGCATATTTCAATGTAAGGTTGTAGAAAAAAAAAATCTTAAGCTTACCAGGGGTGTATGTATGATAGCGGCTACCTGTATGTATTATTATGGCTAACTTAGAATACGATAGTGTAAGGGTAGTCGCAGGGGGGCGTTAGCGCCCCCCCCCCCCCCCACAATAGGTAAGTAGGTAAGGAAATAGCCTGTAGGTTAGGTTAGGGGGGAAAAGTATAAGTTAGTTGACCATTTTTAATCAATACATGAGGAACTGGCCGCTGATATACAAAGCCTCCGCTTACCCTGCTGTAAATATCAAATCTGGCTTTTCCTCCCTAACCCAACATAGGACACTTTTGTCTCGACTCATCCGCAGTTTGGCACCCATCTACCTTCACTTACCTAAATACATCTTGAACTCATCCTCCAGCTCGTAGCATACGTAAAATTTTGAATGCTTTTTTCCTACCGGTGCATGGGTAAAGTTATACCGTCAGGATCTAATAGAGCTGCTACCTTGCCCTTGATTCCCACCCTGAACCTTTATCAAGAAGTTTAAGTGGTACTTGTAGGATACATTATATGAAATGGTTTATAGGACTGTATGACTTGATAATCTAGGTAATATTACGGTAGAGTCTCACCCTGTGCCATTACTGCTTGCCAGTACATAGGAGCTTGATGTTTTTTTTTTTTTTTTCGTGAGCGAAGCAAGTGCACGGCGGAACAAAAACCATTAGATTTGGGTAATATTTCATTAAAGTCTAATGGGTTTTACTCCACCGTGCACTCTAAATTTTAGTAATATTTCCATAAAGTCTGATGGTTTTCGCTCCGCCGTGCGTTCTAAATTTTAGTAATATTTTGATAAAAGTCTAATGGTTTTTGCTCTGCTGTGCGCTCTAGATTTTAGTAATATTTTGATAAAAGTCTAATGGTTTTTGCTCTGCTGTGCGCTCTAGATTTTAGTAATATTTTGATAAAAGTCTAATGGTTTTTGCTCTGCCGTGCGCTCTAGATTTCAGTAATATTTTGATAAAAGTCTAATGGTTTTTGCTCTGCCATGCGCTCTGGATTTTGGTAATATTTCGATAAAGTCTATTGGTTTTTGCTCTGCCATGCGCTCTGGATTTTGGTAATATTTCGATAAAGTCTAATGGTTTTTTCTCCGCTGTGCACTCAAGATTTCAGTAATATTTTGATAAAGTCAAATGGTTTTTACTCCGCCGTGTGCTCGCTTCGCTCGCAAAAAAAAACAAAAAAACATCAAGCTCCAATGTATTAGCAAGTGGTAATTATGGCATTGGGAGGGACTATACTGTAATATTACCTTAATCTATGCTATCTATTTGGTTCTACATAAATACAAACCATTGTCCTTTAATATGAGTATAATTTTGGCATGACTGTAAACAGCTGTTTAATTATAGATCAGATGTCTGTATTTGCTGGTGAATGGAGGGTAAGCGTCAAGCAACCAGCAGTCAGCGAAGCTCCCACCTTTGATTTAGGCTGCAAGCTGCACGGACATACTTCTTACTGCTTCATCTGCCTGTTTTAGTGTTATGCTTTTTCCTTCGGTAGTTTGTGTACAGTATTGACATATGGAGACTCCACCCACAGACATGCGAGTGTGCCCTTGTAAACCTAGCAAGAAATATCGCAGGTTATGGCAAGACACTAGGGATCCTCATCTTCTTTGTACTGTTTACAGTCATCCCCTTGTGATGAGGTGTAAGTTGTGGCCTTCTCTACCCAAGTTCTTGCCAAAAAAGCTCTTTAGTTCCTCCTCCTCTACTTCTGCCTCTCGAATGTTGTGCCTTCTTCGGTTTCCTCTTAGGCTGGGTCCTCTGGAGGAATTTTGAAGGAGGGATTAGACGCCGGCTTGCGCTCAGGACTTGCTTCAGGGAAAGTAGGAGTAACACCTTCCATTGCTGTGACCTCCCCCGCCTGTTCATCCACTTGTAAATGCGCCAGAAGACATGACGACCATCAATGAGTCTTCACCTGCTGTTTGCGAGAAACCTGTGACTCATCTCCTGCCAAAATAATTGTTACCGTGCCCATATCCTCGACTCTGAAGTTTGCAGTTGGGGAGAAGAAACGTACTCACTTTTCCTCCCCCCAGCACTCCTGTACAGTATCTTTGTCCTCACCCTTGTACAATCCTGCTGCACCAAAGATATAAACACCAACCAAGAAGTGTTTGGCTAAATTCTTGTTAGATTTCAACTGAGTTCATCTCATGTACGCGACAGAGAGGTGGTATAGTATCGAGAACAAACCCAGACTAGGAAGGTGTATCGGTACACAAGATTTGTACAGTCGGGAAAAATACAAATTGATTGAAAAGTTTGAGATTTGTTTCTACACAAATTCAAATGATTGTTCTTTAATAGGAGACTCATCCTTAGGAGAGGGAGAGAGTCCCTATGAACCAAGAATTTGGGCTGCATCAATTTTATCAGGAGTTTTCGGAGCATCTGGTCCTATACTTTGCAGGATTTTGGTGATAACTTCACCAACCTCCTAAGGGTCTGGCATAGGGATGCCCCAGGCTTCCTCACTACCCATTGGTAGTTATATTTACCTTGTTGAATTGCTGTTACAGCTTTGCCGAGGCTGTATTCTCATTAAAAGACTCGTGTTTGAATAGTTAGTTGAACTATAAATTATTTTAAAGGTTTGTGATTTTTCCTATCTTTACAAACCCTATTCTTTTAAAGTTAAACTTCTTACATCAACCAACCCCCTCGGACCTGAGCCGAAGGTCAAAAGTGAAGAGAATTTGACATGAGAGTTGGCGGGGTTACTCGCCCGCATTTGCCACCTGTTAATAACTTGTGATGATATTCTAGATTTTAAAGGACTCAGGATTGTATACATAGGAAAAATACCAATTGATTTGGAATATTTCTATATTTTATTGAATACTGGCCACTGAGATACATTAGAGCATCTCCCGGCACATATATCCCTAAAGTGTTGCAGTATTCTTTTTGGGGTAAAGGGACTGCTTCACGATCTGAGGATCGTAAGTTCAAATTCTGCTAGCAGCCCTAAAAACTATTCTCTGTGAGTTAGGGATAAGTGGCTTTGGGGCAGCCTATACATCCACCTATTGAGTAGTCTGCAGCCATTGCTTGGCCTTCACTTATCCTAGCTGGGGTGGAGAAGGGACTTGAGCCCCTTTCATGTAATACAATTATTCTTGGGACATTTTTCTATCCCTTACTTCTGCCAGTCATATGTGATGAAAAACATTAAGAGAGCATTGCTAACATTAGAAGGCTTTGCTTTCAGCACTTCGCGTGACATTTGTAGAATTAAGGCACGAGTACTTTTAAATACTGTATTAAAAATGAAAAATAAAGTTCTGTTCTCTAAAGGTGGTTGGTTTTTCTCAAACAGATGGCTGCTGGGAATAGTAGAGAGCTTTGTAGTGTGTGTCTTGAGCGTTATGACCATGATGCTCGACCTCCTGTCGCTCTTTTATGTGGACATTCATTCTGCCGTCCTTGCCTTACTAGCGAGTGGTCTTCGAATTCAAGCGTGCAGTGTCCAAATTGCAGGTAAGAGGACTATTTACTGAATTGTGTCTCCTCATTAAACTTCTTTAGTTTATTTGGAAATTATCTAGAGAGTAATGAATGAGAAAGAGTGACTTGATATATATTTTCCTGTACAATTTTTATTCAACACTGTTCTTAACCCTTTTACCCCCAGGCTATTTGGAACTTTCCAACCCTTAACCCCCAAGGGTTATTTTTTTTTCAAGCACATTTTGCAGTATATTTTTTTTTTAATTGCTCTAACAGCCTTAATTTTCATCATAGAGAGGTCAGGTTGGTCTCATTCTCTTGGAAAATGCCTGAAGTTTCTCAAAAAATTATCAAAAATATGCATAAAAAATGTAAATAGCAGTTTTTTGCAAGGACGTACCGGTACGTCCATGGGGGTAAAGGGATGAGTTTTGTGAAACATACCAGTACGTCCTTTGGGGGTAAAAGGGTTCATTTGTTTTCTTGTACAGTACAACATTACTTGGCAATCATTTAGAATTCAGCACAACATTGTCGTTTTAATCAATCATAATCTATCATTTTCTTTGTCGTGCACAATATGTTGGCATAGTTTTGATTCTAAATTGTTTTGCAGTCGTATCCATGAAGGTGCACATCCGAGAGATCTCCCTATAAATTTCCTGTTACTCAGTGTACTTGAACGTGTCACAGATAATGTAAGTACAGTACTTTTTCTCTGATAGAAGAGTTCTTCTTTTTGGTTATAGATTGTTTTTACTTCAATGACTTACCCAATAATAATTTTTTTCTGTATGATAGTTATAAGCTCTGAAACACAATTGTTGACTTTATGCTCTGGGCTTGTTATACGCTTCCAAGTGAAAGCTTCGGCAACAAGGATAAAAACATGGTTAGTTCCTATATTAATACAAACCATTGTTCTTTAATGGGAATATGACTCCATGTGAAGCTGGGACAGCCATTATAATTTAACCAGGTAGATATAACTAGTAAAAGGTGGTACAGAGGAAGCCTTACCCACCAATCTGTCAACAAGACTTGCACTTTTGAATTCAGCCGCAAGCTCTTTGGACGTACTTTTGCTTCCTTTAAAAATTTAGGCCATTTTAATTTTCTTTTTCTCTTTACAGATTAAATGGAGAAGTGCAAAGACATGCGACTGCTCTGTTCGGGTAAACTCTATATGAAATGTGGCAGGTTCAAGTTCAAATCTCCTATTGATTCCTATCATCTGTATTTTTTGTAGGGGACATGACTATCATCCCCTTGCAATGACTGCAAGCTGTGACCTCCTCTGCAGTGGGTGGAGTTTGCCAAGAAAAAGAGGGCTAAGAAGGACACTTTGGAATGCGCTTTGGTTATGCTGAAGTAACTCTATATCTCCTTTTCTTCCAATGCATCTAGGGTTTCTCTATGGCAGGGTCCTCTGTAGGAATGCATGCGGAAGAACACTTCAGCTTCTCAGTGCAATCCTCATGGAAAACGGAATTTATCACCTGCTAGTGAAGGTAATTCTGCATCTTTTACCTGATGGTCTCCCAAGGCTGTGCAGACCAACAACGACGACCTGAATCAAAAGTATTTTTGGCCTTCCTTGGGCATTGTTGGTGTTCCATCGGTGGGAAACCTACTAAAAGTTTTGACCAATGCCAGGACTTCTGAGGCTTCCCCTGCTGTGTCTGCCCTGTCTCCTGTTATACCTGTGGAGAGACTGAAGGGTGTGGCACCTGCCGGTGTGGTCTCATTTGTTGTTGAAGAGGCCCCTGTTGACTCTTCCTCCCTGGGATCATCATTGTTGCCCCCCAAGACCTCGACCCTGAAGAAGACTAGCAAGAAGAAACGTGTGAGCTCTTCCTCCTCTTCTAGTTCTTCTTCTTCCTCCCCTACTTCAGATTGACCCCCAAGACCTCGACCTTGAAGAAGACTAGCAAGAAGAAATATGTGCACTCTTCCTCAGGTTCTTCAGATGCTGCTACTGTACTTCAAAGAAGAATAAGAAAAAGTCATCGGAGAAATCCAGGAAAACTGATCGATATGAGTGACATGAGACTCCCACCGAACTCTCCCCACTAAGTGAGAGAGAGAGTACGGAACCAGGGAAGGTACCTTAATTCATGGTACTGCTACCAGTTCTTGGACTCGTACTGGACCGATCATGTGGCCCCTAGATGGGGAAGTCTGGTAAAATGAATCCTCAACTGGGTCGTCCCTCAGCAGATGGACGTCTAGCTTTCTCTCTTGGGGTGACCACTCTAGAGGTGAGTGAGTTGAATCATGAGCCCTTTCCATCTACTCTTTGTAAGTATGGTTAATCATTTGTTTAGTTTTAGGTAACTTGGAGCCTTGTGGTTCTTGTGTCTACCTTATCCCGCTCTGATACTGGTCTTTGGGGACCACACTGCTCCTATCCCTGAAAAAAAGTTTTTTTTTCTTTCTTTTAAAAAGGATAAACCCTAATTTTTGGAAGGTGCTGTGTATTTCCAAGACCCTCCTGCTTCCCTACACTCGTGAAGGGAGGGGAGATGTAACTAATATGTACTCTTATGGGGAAAATTATGCTGTAAGGTGGCAAAGAGCATACGCTTCAACCCTTTTGGGTGGAATGAGGTATCAGCATAATCTAGAGCTCACAAAATGGTATTAGTCCCACTTTAGACTCCAAAGAATCTTGCTGTTGGGCAGGTTATGAGGTAATGATGAAGTTTGAAAGTGCTAAACAACCTTCAAAGGGAATATACCCACAATTCCCTCAACTTTTATTCTGGCCCCTGTGGTGGCTGCTCGAGTAGTTGTATAGCCAGCTCAGCTCCTATAGGAAGCATCTTGTCTATGGTATTGGCTTGATGGAAGTCTGGAGGATATAGAATGAATGGTTCTTCTGCTTCTTTACATCCCCTCACTGGAAGATGAGGCATTTATATAGTTACACACTGGATCTGATATTGATGCTGGTAAGTTGCATTTCTGAGTGAGTGCTGTGCTTATTAGACTGGACCTATAAGAAGGAGTTCTCCCTCATTCTCCCTCTATGAGGGGAGCTTATTCTTATATTACAAGCTAACCTTTAACCCTAGTTGGAAAAGCTAGATGCTATGAGCCCAAGGGCTCCAACAGGGAAAAATATCCCAGCGAGGAAAGGAAACAAGGAAATAAATAAACTATAAGCAAAGAAATAAACTATCAAAATAAAGTATTTTAAGAACAGTAACAACCAGCGTGGCCGCGTTTACCCTGAAGCAAGAGAACTCTAATCCAAGACAGTGGAGGCCATGGTACAGAAGCTATGGCACTAACCAAGACTAGAGAGCAACGGTTTGATTTTGGAGTGTCCTTCTCCTAGAAGAGCTGCTTACCATTTGAATGAAATTCAACTCATTGACCATCATACCCCAGGTACTGTACTGTATTTCATTCGAGACTGTCTCCCCTCAAGAGGAAAAAGATTACTTTTTCAACCAAGTACCAGATACATAACCGTGTACTGTCCGATACCCTAGCAGCCTACGCATCCCTATGATATGCTGCTTGCATCATTTCCCTTGCTCTTGTACAGGAGCGGAGAGACTGACATTTCCAAGGGGAAAAAAAACCCACTTTATTTCCTACTCCTCAATAAGTGAGTATTCCTATTTTAAAAGACAAAGGGTTTGCTTACATGTAGGAACAAATAGATTTTAAAAGTAATTTGAATTTTTCTTAGCTGTTCAAATGTCGTTTTAAGATGAACTATCCACCTAAACTCGCCCTCTCATTGCTGAGCCAAAGGTCAAGAAGGAAGATTTTTGCAGCCCCAAACTCGCCACCTATTGCTAATTACCTCATTAATGATTTCAACATCGATGTCAGCTCTACTGAAGGCATTCCCTATTTTAACCCTTTTACCCCCAGGCTCTTTGGAAATTTCGAACCCTTAACCCCCAAGGGGTTATTTTTTTCCCAGCACATTTTGCAGTATATTTTTTTTTAAATTGCTCTAACAGCCTTAATTTTTGTCATAGAGAGGTCAGGTTGGTCTCATTCTCTTGGAAAATGCCTGAATATTTTCAAAAAATTATCAAAAATATAAAAAAACAATTTTTTATAGCATTTTTTTGCAAGGACGTACCGGTACGTCCATGGGGGTAAAGGGATGGGTTTTGTGAAACGTACCAGTACGTCCTTTGGGGGAAAAAAGGGTGAAAGGACCCAGGTTTTTATAGCAAGGAAAATTTGAAATTACTTTCAAAGCTTTATTTTTGTCTTATCAAAACCCTTTTTTGAAAAATTTAAATTTTAAATATTATCACTTTCTCGCCTCCACTTCCACACAGTATTCAGTATCATGTCTAGAGAAAGCTTTATCAAAATGAACTGAATTTCAATGATGCACTTTACGCTATTTCTCTCCCTCCTCATCCCCACTTCTAGTTACACACAAATTTGATAGCATGAGAGTACTGTACTCAGTAAGTTGGGGCTCCTGGACCACCAAATGTGATTTCTGCGACACCGTCTAGTTAACCATACTGCATTGAGTGATCTTACTATGGGATGATACAGGCTTATTAGAATTAATTTCTGGGCTCCGACCCGTGTCGCCCAGTGAAATGCTCCTAAAGCACCATTTCTAAGGTATATTTCTGGGTCGATCTGTGGCGCCGGGTGAAAAGAGTCCTTCTTATATACCTTTTCTGATAAAACCTTCCAATTATACCAGAGAAAGATAAAAGCATGGAATGCTGAGGTTACAACCCTCGCGCGAGCACCTTTAGGGTGTCGTGTATAAAGCAAAGGCGCGTGAAATCCACTATTCACAGGTTGTCTTCCATTTAGTTAATTCCTTCGTCAAAGGGATGGGCCGATACAAAGGCCCTTGCCAACCACCAGCGCCACACCACCCACGCCACGACGCGAGCGCCATCTGAACAACATCCTTCTTTTTGGAATACTAAGTGTTGATTTGTTTTGTGGTGCTCTCGGTCTTTTTTATCAATCGTGGATTTATTTTGTCATGTCCGAAGCTCCATCTTCACACATTCCAATGTTAAGTACCATAGTTTGTTTTGACAGTATTTTATTGTACCGGGCTTTTGTTTTATATCCAGTATAGTCTGTTTTATTATTCCCGTCTGGCCTTACATGGCGGCCATTGTTTGTTCACTTGTTGGGAATTCATCTTTGTCTGCCCGTTTAGTACTCTGTCACTTAGGTTCTTGGTTAAGTCCCTGGCCTTATGCCTTTAGAACCGTTATTATTTTTATTTTTTTTTTTTTTTTTTTTTGTGTATTTATGCTCATGGTACTTTTTGCTAGTAAGTCCAGCCTACGAACGAGATAGCGATTTAGCTTTGTATTTGTTTAGTGCCCGCCCCTCCGAGGCGTTCGTCACTCGACTGTGCTATTTATTTAAAGTTTTAGCAGATGCTATTCTTCGATCGTAGTGTTATATGGATGTACATTTTTATTTTATACGTTTATAATAGTGTTGTGTGATTTTTAGTCCTGTTTTTGTGTCCAAGAGAGCGAGAGATAGGGGTCCCCGTTTTCTGTTCGCAGTCACGAGTTACCCCTTTCTCTCGTTTTCTTTCTTTGCTCTGGTGGTTGAGCGGATTTCCCGTTTTCCGTTTTGTGCGTTCAACGGGTTCTCCCTCCCTCACCTCTCCCCCTCGGGGTGGATGATAACTTAAGAGTTATTTATTTTTCGTGACTTTTCAATTGTTAGCGTTATTTTGGTCCGTGTTCGTCCTCTCCCCGTTACGGCTCGGGAGTAGTTTATGAACGTTTTCCACTCCGCCTTGAGTTCTACTCCGGCTTGAGGGATTCTCAATGACTTTCGTTCTATTGTTATATTTATATATTGTTTACTACATGGGACGGGCTTCATATTGTTTAGATACGACCCTCCGGTGGCCCTTACTGCGGTCTCAGGCCACGGCCATATCCACAATAGCCATTGTTATTACAATTGTGTTTTTATTCACAATAATTATTCAGGACCTTTCTTCTCCCTCCGGCCTCACCGGAGGTTGTAAATACGCTTTGCTATGATCTAAGCCTTAGCCTTTAGCTGCGGCTTGGCTTTTATATCTTCACAATTGAATTATTAGCCACAATTGAATTATTCAGGGTATCTCATTATCCTCCGGCGTCACCGGAGGTCGCCCATACACTTCACACTTATATTTGCCTTGCCTTTGGCTAAGACGGCATTATTCAGGACATCTCATTACGCTCCGGCTTCACCGGAGGTCGCCCATACACTTAACACTTATATTTGCCTTGCCTTTAGCTAAGGCTGGTGTTTATATTTATTTTAAGGGCATGTCACTGCTTCCCCGACCCTCGCAGGTCGGCAGATTGCTTTAAGTTATTTATCCTTATGTCATTAACAGACATTAGGTAAATTACAAATATACAAACATTTGGATATTATAGTGCCAACAATGGTTTTGGCCGAATAGCGATTTAAACGTTTGCGATTTAGTCTGTTAGTCTGTTAGTTTGTACTCGCCCCAGGAAGGCTCGATTTAGACTATATCCTTATTTATTGGTTACGTTGTCGTTATTCTTCGTTTTTGGTTATTACAATGACTAAAAATGAAAAAGAAAAAGGAAAAAATAAAAATAAAATAAAAACAATCAGTTTTATTTTACTTTCCTTATATTATTGTGTGATGTTAGCTTTTATTATGTAACCTTGAGAGTGAGAACATAAGGTGCTCGTTTATTAGCTCGAGTAAGGGAGGTGATTTTCCCGTTCTCCGTTTTTATACGTTCACGAGTTATTCAGGCCTCCTCTTATTATCAGAGTTGATGATAGTACGTTTAATGTTATACACGTTTTATTGATGTGGTTACTGTTAATATAGCTAACACTATTAGTAGGAACGTTGGTGTATGAGTCATTAATTGGGTTCGATTTATACCGACACCCTTAGCTCCGCCTTGAGTTATGTTTAGCTCCGCCTTGAGTTATACGCCGCTATAATGGATACTCTTTGGGTGAGAACTAGTCAGATATTTGGAGTGCAACGGTGAAATCCGGCACTCAGACTCCGGCTGAGACCTTTTTGCACACGAACCTTTGTCATGTTTGATCTCAATTACACCTTTCCGGCCCCTTTTTTTCATCGAATCTCCGGCTACGCTGGAGATAACTCAAACATTCATTGAGGTTAATGGTATCGTACCGGTGACGGTCACGATCTCACGGGGACTAGCCTTTGCTACCGGATCTCCCATACAAACAGAGATCAAGCAGACGTCCAGAACCGGAGTTAACAATGTGATACCGATGAGGATTTCACAGTTTCATTATTACGGTCCCTTTTTCATCGAATATCCGGCTTCACTTGAGATAACACAGACATTCAGTTTTAGAGAATGTTATCGTACCGATGAGGATCACGTTTTCACGTTGCCGGACCTTTGTCACTGGTTCTCCGGTACAAACTGAGATCAATCACACGCTCAGAATCAGGGTATGAACCCTTTTTCATGAATTATCACAATATCGTCATTACGATTCTTTTTCATCGAATCTCCGGCTTAACCGGATATCGTACAGGCGATCAGCATTGAGGTTAATATTAGATTTCCTCTGGTTCACATTGTCACTATGACGGACCTTTGTTTGTACCGGGGATGGTTACCGGAGATCTGGTACAGTCGGAGATCACTCAGACCACGGCTGGCCAATCTTTTGTTTTACCTGTAAAAAAAAAAAAAAAAAAAATTATTTATGAACGTAACTATGCCTATATTTATGCATGTATTTAATTCTAACTATGTATAAATATGGATAAATATCCATACAACATCGTGTTCAAATAGAATTAAATTAATTATGCCTATATTTATGCATGTATTTAATTCTAACTATGTATAAATATGGATAAATATCCATACAACATCGTGTTCAAATAGAATTAAATTAATTATGCCTATATTTATGCATATTCAATCCTAACTGTCTAAATATGGCTAAATATCCATACAACATAGTGTTCAAATAGAAATACATTAATTATGCCTATATTTATGCATAGTCAATTCTAACTATGTCTAGATATGGATAAATATCCATACAACATAGTGTTCATATAGAAATAAATTTCCACCCAGTGGCGAATGCGCCAACAGTGTCACATTTCATGAATACAAGTGTCGCACTATACCCCAGAAGATAATACATTAAATAACTTGTCTTTAAAATGGCTTTTTAAGAGTATACAGCTGATCCCAGCCTGTGAATAGGATCGCTAACCAAAGTTCAAGGAACATCCAGACTTATGTCCCCTTTGTGTTACAGAAGGTTCGCCTGCATGGTTCCCATCAGGATGATGATGATTCTCTCTGGCCTGCAAAGAGAGGCTCTCCACCCTTGGGTATCGAAGTTGGGAAGGAATGCTCCATCTAGAGGTCCCTATCTCCTCGGAGTGTCCTCTCTAAGGTTGGACAACGACCCCATGGACGGGCAGGTATGTGGGGATGAGTTTTGAGCCTTCAGCTTTGCAATTACCTACGTCACCGACCTAGGACCATTAAAGGATCCTAATGTTCATGTTACCCTGCATAAACGGTGACGGCTAAAAGCAACACATTCTAAGGAAATCCAAGGGGCTATGACGAGCTCTAAGGTATGGTGGTGAGTCAGTGCCGTTCAGGAACTCGGATATAGGTGGTACCATAAATCTGGAGGGCATAGACGTCCTCCCTCTGGGGGACCTAGATTTTACTCCCAGGTACTAGAATTCCCATTCAACGGATTCGTTCGATTGAAAGAGATTGCCTTGGTTAGATTAGACAAGGTACCGAAGGTAACGGTATTATTTCCTAAAGGGCAGGCCCGATCTGTCTGGACCAGGATGTTGTCAGCCTGGGGGGTACGATAATTCCAGGCTCTGCCCTTCCAGTTCGACCTACACGTTTGTTGGTCTGATCGGGTCAGTTGTGGGAAGTACGTTCTGTCTGAGACCTCTATCAGACAGGAATTGATAGTCGGTTTCCCACTCGTCATCACAGCCTTCCTCTGGTTCGACGATTTTGTATCTGACCCCCCATCATCAGGTGGTCTACCTCACTGATTCCCCAGGTACACAGCCCAACTCCGTTGGGATGTTTTGCCTGCATGCAGCCCTAGATCCGAACCCTCAGGCTCCTTTCATGGACACCAGAGAGGAAGCTACAGGAGTAGAAGACAGTCCCGACATCAAGGCGGACCTAGGAAAAAGGGGGCTCGGAGAAGGGAAGGACCTAGATTCACTCCCTCACAACGCGGTGGTCCTGGTAGAGGGAAGACTTTACCACTTTCGTGATCATTGGACTCGGTCTGTGGGATCATAGCATAGTCTCTAACGGTTTGAGATGAAAATGGCCTCAAGGTCCTCCTCCTCCGCCAGTGACCTTCTCCCAGAAATACACTCCCGTCCTGAAAGAGTACACCACAGGGTTACTCAAGAAAAAGCAATCAAACGACTATCTCTTAGGTATGGACCTTACTTCCCCGTGGGACCGTCACCACCTCTGTCGATCTTACCGACCGCTATTAGCTTGCGCCTATAGCTCGAAACTTCTCTTCTTATCTGGGTTTCCACCTAAGCAGGAAAGCCTTTGTGTTCAAGACATGCCCTTCGGCCTCAACATTGATCCCAGGATATTCACGAAACTGGGAGAGGCAGTGTTAGAACAACTCAGGAACCAAGAGATACAGATCATTGCTTATCTGGCCGGTTGGCTCATTTGGGCCCGGCCGGCCATAGAAGGTAACAGAGCTACGAAGGAATTTCTTCGATCGCTCGACAACCTGTGATTTCGGGTCAATCTCCATAAGTCTCGCCTGCGACCATCAGGCCACTTAGAATGGTTAGCCATTCAGTGGGACCTTTCGAAGCACACGTTGTCTCTCCCTTCCAAAGTAAGAGGAATAGGTTCCAAGATCAAGAATTTCTCAAGCACAAACAGGTGTCCAAAGAGCCTAGAAAGTATCCTCGGCCTTTCCCAATTCACTTCAGTAACAGATCTCCTAATAAAAGCCAAACTCAAGACATCAATCGATTTTGGAGAAAGAGAGCTACAGTACCTATAAGAAGACAAGGTCTCGAAGATCCCCTCTGTCGGGAAAATGAGACTACGCCCATGGTCCGAAGCGAAGAACCTCTCCAAAGCGGTTCCTCTACAATTCCCACCTCCACAAGTGACATTCCATTCAGCCGTGTCTCTAAGTGGATGGGGGGATTTCTCCGAACATCAGATGTTTCAGGTTCTTGGTCACTAGCCATGAAACAGTCCCATATCAATGTTCTCGAAGCCATGGCAGTGTTCTTGACCCTGAAGAGAGAGACTCCTCCGAGGTCGACCCACATCAGAGTAGTGTCAGACAGCACAGACGAGGTACACTACGGAAACAGGGGAGGATCCAAGTCACCCAACCTGAATCAGGTCCTGGTCACTTTCTTCGCCTGGGCAACAGAAAAGAACTGGTTCCTGTCAGCACCTCACCTAGCGGGAGGCCAGGGTGTGAGAACGGGCTCACTATCCAGGACGAGTTCCCTGGAGTCAGAATTTCACTCCGGTGGATACTCAGGTTCGTTCCAGGCATCCAGGTAGATCTATTCACATCTCAGATCAATCACAAACTTCCTTGTTATGTGACCCCAATCCTGGACCCTCGGGCTCATGCCATGGACGCATTACCCCGGGATTGGAACCATTAGAGGAAGATTTCCCTATCTCTCCCAGTGAATCTTCTAAAAACTTTAACACCGACTGCGCTCCTTCCGGGGCGCAGTGGTTTTAGTACCACCTCACTGCCCAAGAACAGTTGGTTTCCTCTCCTCCTCGAGTGGAAACTCCGTCCCATCCGGATTCCGTTCCTCAAACTGACCCGAGTATTCCAAACTCACTGTCGGATTACTCAAGGATGTCCAAAACCCTAACTTTGTGGACTACAGGAAGTTGGCAGCTCGTAGAGACTCGAACATTGAACCGGAAAACGATTTCTTCATCGAATCAGTCAAAAGGGACTCGACAATTCGCCAATATGATTCGGCCGTTAACCCCCAAAATAGGTGGTCCCCTTGGAAAGTTATTCCTCTTCTCCAAGATACTTTTCTATGTCCGGTCACCACTCTCAGGGCCTTTTTAGCCACGACTGCTACCCGATCGTCTGGCCCCTTGTTTATCAGGGAACAAGGAGGTACCATTCCCATACGTGGTATTAGGCTATAGATCCTATACTTCGTTTGACAAGCCAATCCGGGATCATTTCCCCCAGAAGATGGACTTTGATGACCTTATAAAGTTCACGGGTTGGGAATCTCCTATGGTCTTCAAACGCCACTATCTAATGAACTTACAGGCTCTTAAATACCCAACAGTTGCAGCTGGGAGCCGTATCTCTCCCCAGTGATCTTTTGTTCTTCCTTTCATCCATCTCTTTTCTTCTCCCTCCTACCCGCCACTCGCACCACGACGCCGCTTCCTTGGTAGTTCGTTAGCCCTAAGTTTATTACATATTAGGTTATGTTTGTAACTATTATTGATTACCGTTGTTACAGGGTTGGGATATTCTTAGCCATGTCAGTTTTGTAGCATGTTTCCTCTGATACTCGGAGGCTTCCCTGTTATCATGTTTGTTTACCTTAATTATTTATGATTTTCTTTACATGGTGTTGTTTCTCTCCCCTCATTAAATTAGTTATTGTTGGGCTTGGAAGGCATTCTCTGGTACATTTTCACCCGGCGCCACAGATCGACCCAGAAAAGGGATTTTGACGAAGGAAAAATCTATTTCTGGGGAGAGACCTGTGGCGCCCGGTGAAACCCTTCCCCTTTATTTTACACAATCCCACCCTTTCCTTTCCAAGCCATCATGGCCAATACAGAAGGATGTTGTTCAGATGGCGCTCGCGTCGTGGCGTGGGTGGTGTGGCGCTGGTGGTTGGCAAGGGCCTTTGTATCGGCCCATCCCTTTGACGAAGGAATTAACTAAATGGAAGACAACCTGTGAATAGTGGATTTCACGCGCCTTTGCTTTATACACGACACCCTAAAGGTGCTCGCGCGAGGGTTGTAACCTCAGCATTCCATGCTTTTATCTTTCTCTGGTATAATTGGAAGGTTTTATCAGAAAAGGTATATAAGAAGGACTCTTTTCACCGGGCGCCACAGGTCTCTCCCCAGAAATAGATTTTTCCTTCGTCAAAATCCCTTAACTGCTATATCATTTTCATATCATGGTAAAAACTAAAACTTCGTAGAAATTAGCGTAACTCGCAGTTAAGGATTGAAAAATAAATGTTATTAAAATTATTATTATTTTTTTCATCTTTACAGAGAGAAGAGCCTAGTGTCAGTGGCGAACACAGGGAAGAAGAACCAAAAAAACTAGAATACTGTAAAGACAGCGACTCGTCCGATTCTGATAGTGAGGAAGAAGACTTTAAAGACCTTAAGAAGACAGAATTGATCAAAGATGCGAAAACAGACGACAAAGATAAGCAAAGAAAGGATGAAGCCGAGGACCCTATTTTGAGGAGTCCAATCGAGGATGATAGAAACCAACTCATTTTGGATATCTCTGCTGAAAAGCCAAAGCCAAAGCCAAAGCCAAAGCCAAAGCCAAAGTACCAAAGAAAGGTTATTTTAATCTTATCTGTGATAATAGGTGCCATCCTTATTGGTTTAGCATCATGTTACTTGATCGCTCCGGCGATGTTAGAAAGTAAGTTGAAGCTAATTACTTTTTTTGAAATTAAAAATTTGGAATTGTTCATTGTAAATGAAAAATGAAAAAAATAACTGTGAGAAAGATAAGTAAGAACGTTTCAGTTTTGTATCATTGATATCAATATGCTACTATAGATAGCATTACAGTACTGTAATCATTTTGTACCAATTTTGTTCTTATTTCATTTTCACAGACTGGGGATTTACAGAAACAGGTGTCGCACCAAAAAGCTATGCGGCACAACTGATGAGCGAAGAAACCAAGAACTATGGAAGGATTCGCAAAGAAAGTTGGGTCAGTTTAACTTAATTAATTTGTTCCGTAATGAATATAAACCTAAGCTATTTATTAGGGGTATTACTTTTGGCGAAGCTGATTCGCCAAAAGTAATACCCCTAACAAATAGCTAAAGGTTTGTACCGTCAGGAATAATACATACTGATTATCTTTGAATTTGTCATTTTTTTTTGTGTTTACCAAGGCCATTTCAAAGAAGGCAGTTGAGCTATATAAATTTTTCTTAAAGTTGTTATAGTTAGATTCTTTCTAATCTTGAGGAATTTGCTTAACCAGGTTTTTATTTTGTGAAGCTTCTTTCTTCAAACTATCTTTATTCTTAAAATACCGAGGTCAATAAAGAATTTAAAGATGTACCAAAACTGCATTACTAATAATTTAGCCAAATTTTGTGAATCTTAAAATCCCAGTCTCATCAGTCTTTTGCTTCAATAAAATAAAATGTCACTTCACATATGATTGTGGAAATGTTCCCATGACTTAGTTGGCAGTTAGTTCCCACTGCCATCATTTAATTCTTTATTTGTATACTCTGTCTTATTTCACAGTTTCATCTTTGTATTCTGATTTCTTAGAGAATTCTAGTTGTGTATTGAGTTTTTTTGAGGAAAATTATAGAGATTAAAGTGCATGTGTAAGCTTCAGCAACAGACATCTCATATGAAATAAGTACAAATGATAAGTGAAAGTTAAGGCAATTGTACTGTACATTGCTAATACTGCTACATTACGGTACCTTAGGTAAGAAGACTTGCAAGTTGTCACCAATCTGCCTTATGTACTTTATATATTATTATATTAGTACAGTACTATCACCACATTACAGTTTAATTAGGTAAGGTGACACAACACAATTTTAAATGGTCATTGTCTTCGCAAGGTTCTCTCACAACCCTACCAACTTGCCACCTAATACGTAGCCTTTAACTACGTACATTTCGCTTACTGCAACGTCAATATTGTTAGTAGTTCTTTTTTCAATGAACATATGAATATTCCCAGACCATGAAATAAAGATAGGATTGTACAGGGCACGTACATCACTTACCGTTTACGGAAAAAGTTTTGCTCGGCAAAATTGCTCAATTTCTTGATGCAGTCCTCAAGGCGTACTATAGTCCATTTTTTTTAGCGATGCATATTTGCACCGACTCGCAGCGGTGCCTTTTTAGCTCGGAAAAGTTTCCGGATCGCTGATTGGTTGGACAAGATAATTCTAACCAATCAGCGATCAGGAAACGTTTCCGAGCTAAAAGGGTTCTGCCGCGAGTCGGTGCAAATATGCATCGCTAAAAGAAATGGACTATAGATGTATATACTGTACGTAGTAGCGAACATGTAGGGTACATGTACAGTATTATATGTAACATATATAACTTATCACTGCTGTAAAGAAAAGAAAAAAATTAGTATTAGTTACAAATACACTCACTCACTCCATTGACTAAACATTAATTATAAATATTCCATATATATTGTAACATTTTGAAAGATTCATACCATATATTTTCTTCTTTTGTTAATATACTTTATTATGAAAGTACTTTAGAACAAAAACACCAAATTATCTTACTTTTCTGGTGCAAGGGAAGGAGGTTCATCTACCATCATAATTATCGCTATTTTGTGGGAATTCCACTGGGGTTGCTGGAGAATCTGTGGCTGAAGGAGAGCTGAGTAATGTCAAGATAGGGACCAACTTCACTGCTGCCTTCATTTAATCCGTGATGCACTTATAAGCTTGACCCTTTTACCCCCAGGCTCTTTGGAAATTTCCAACCCTTAACCCCCAAGGGGTTATTTTTTTCCCAGCACATTTTCCAGTATATTTTTTTTAAATTGCTCTAACAGCCTTAATTTTTGTCGTAGAGGGGTCAGGTTGGTCTCATTCTCTTGGAAAATGCCTGAATTTTTTCCAAAAAATGATCAGAAATATGAAAAAAAAAATTTTTATAGCATTTTTTTGCAAGGACGTACCGGTACGTCCATGGGGGTAAAGGGATGGGTTTTGTGAAACGTACCAGTACGTCCTTTGGGGGTAAAAGGGTTAAAACCCCTCATCCAGGTTATGCATGAATTTGACGTCATGCACCATGAAAAGATCCATGCTATATACCAAATTTTTAAAATTCTCCACCATCAGTGACATCATAAACTTATCAAGTGTAATGCTGTAATCCCCTGTCAGGATCATTGGCCTCAGCCTCCTCCTCTTCCTCGCTTGGTTTACCGATCGATAAGGATACGCATTTGGTAAAGCTCGAGGTAATTTCCGATGCCTCGGTTGTTTTATGTGGTCTCTCGGTGTCGCCAAAATGCATTATCCGTAACAGTTTAGTAACATTACAGATCAGTTTAGCTAATTATTAGCACAAGTACAAGGAAGGTTTTTCACTCTGTTCTCATTTTACCAATGAGAATTGTCTTACAGCGATCTATAATACTTTCCAGCTTCTTATATGTTTGGGGATCTTAAACCATAGACTGTTAGCCACTCAGCTGAATAAGAAGTGCCAGTGTTTTGGTCTTCAGTCCAAGACTCATCAGCAGTCATAGAAGACCCTTTTTAACATACTTGGGACAACCTAGCTATGTACGAGGCTTTAATAAGAGTAGCAGACAAGTTTTTGACACTCCAGTTCACTTTGTCTAGCCTCAGCAAAAAGATTAGGAGAGTTGCGGAACATCTTCTCTGCCATTGGTCATTCTAAGGGATGGAAGGTCTTGTTAACCTTCGTTCCAGAGTTTGTTGCCAAGACTCAGAACCCCACTGTCCACGACCCCATGTTCGAGTCCTTTTCAGTCTCCTCCTTTCTAGATGCAACTAGTAATTTGGATAACCCTGTTCTCTGTCCTGTGAAGGAGCTATAACGCTTAATTAAGAGAACCCAGTGGTTCAGACCAGAGTACAAGAGGTTGTTCTTCAGGCAATTTCTAAAAACACGGTCTCTTTCCATCCTCGTGAGATTATCAAGCGCTCGTACTCCGCTTCTGGGGAGCCTTCGCACTGTCCATCTAAAGCATGAGCTTATGAGGTAAAGAGGAATCTGCCCCACCTTCTCCTCCAAGGTGAAGGAGATGAACCTTCACCAGCAAAACTTGCAGAAGTACACCCACAAGTCCCTAGAGCCATTCTCCTTGTGACTTATAGTAGCTGCTCAACAGGTTGTGTAACAAGCATAGATTCCTCTAGAGATAAGAAGCATCTCCTCATATAACGGTCACGATGTAAATCCAGTAACGAAAGGTAAGAATCTCTGGCCGGTTTGTCTCCAATCTTCTCTTCCTTTAGGGTTCAGTAATTTGACCACTTATGGAGCTGGACTAGATGACTGATATAGGCAAACTTATAACCTTTACAATTTGGTTTGTATTGAAGTATCTCTCCTATCCTTCTGTTTGAGGCACACGATGGATAGAATGTATGTATACCCATTACTCATATAATGCCCATACTATACATCAGGACATTCATATCTAGAAGAATATATTATTATTATTATTATCATCATTATTATTACTAGCCAAGCTACAACCCTAGTTGGAAAAGCAAGATGCTATAAGCCCAAAGGCTCCAAGAGGGAAAAATAGCCCAGAGGAGGGCTACCCTCACACCTACGACTAACGTATACTTGGGTAGGTATGTAGTAGTCAGGTGTAATGGGTTTTGCTCCTTTAAAGGGCCGAAGTCCATTGACATATCTCGGGTCAGTAAACCAGGTTGAAGGTTTATATGTATAGTAACAAAAACACCTTTTTTAATAAAATAATTTTTCCTAACCATAAAAACTATTTATTTTAATTAACTCTCTGCTTCAACAGCCACATAAGTCTTCGGTCAAAGTACAGGTAGCATTACCTGTTTAGGTCCTGTCACCCAGCTTCCAGCTATGCTTTCCTTTCGAAAGATCATGGTTCTTTTACCAAGATTATTGGCTTTTAGTCACCATAGTAACAGCTTGGGTTCCATTCTAATTAAAAGTTTGATTCTTTTAACTTTATTGATGGATGACTAAGTTGTAACAGTTGATGTTTAGAATAGGGCACTAAACTAAAAGGCGAGTCTGATGAACGAGTAATTTTTTTTTAGGACTTTAAATTTCTATATCTTCCTTTCATGACCCACAATTTTTTCTTCCTTTCTTGACCCACAATTTCTATCTTCCCTTCTTAACCCACAAGTTCTATCTCTTCCCTTCTTGACCCACAATTTCTATTTTCCCTTCTTAACCCACAATTTTCATCTCTTCCCTTCATGACCCACAATTTTTATCACTTCCCTTCTTGACCCACAATTTCTATTTCTTCCCTTCTTAACCCACAATTTCTATCTCTTCCCTTCTTGACCCATAATTTCTATCTTCCTTTCTTGACCCACAATTTCTATCTCTTCCCTTCATGACCCACAATTTCTATCTCTTCCCTTCATGACCCACAATTTCTCTTCCCTTCTTGATCCACAATTTCCAAACTCTTCCCTTCATGACCCACAATTTCTATCTACCCTTCATGACCCACAATTTCTATTTCTTCCCTTCTTAACCCACAATTTTCATCTCTTCCCTTCATGGCCCATAATTTCTATCTAACTTTCTTGACCCCCAATTTCTATCTCTTCCCTTCATGACCCACAATTTCTCTCTTCCCTTCTCATGACCCACAATTTCTATCTCTTCCCTTCATGACCCACAATTTCTATCTCTTCCCTTCATGACCCACAATTTCTATCTCTTCCCTTGACCCACCTTCATCAGTACGAGTCAGCCATATGAACATCAGGAGAGGTCCATAGAAATAAATTGAATTTCAATAATAAAATATTTTACCTCTATCGATAACTACTGTCCATATACATGTCCGCCCCCCTGACTATCGAGGTCAAGATGATAGGATATTTTCGACAGGACTAGTTTAGACTGATATTAACCACCAGATGATACCTTGGGGAAGCACCTCTTGCCCACCAAGGGAAGGGAAGAAAATTATAAATTTTTAGTTTTTGTGGTTATGTTATGGAATCAATTTCAGGGACAAAGCAATATGAACATCAGGTGTGTATATAAATTTCATTAAAATTCAATCTCGATACAATCAAAGCTCTTACACATGGGGAAAAAATTGATCTTGGACATCAGTTTACCAACTTCCAACTAGAAACTAAAAAGTGTCTTACTGTCACAGTATTGACATCTGAGAAGGGTGCTAACTTTTGGGCAGGCTATTCAAATCAAGATTGAAACTCCCTTCCACATTAGCTTAACGAAAAGAAATCCTTATCTAAATAAAGTACAGTACGCACTAAAGATACTGTAACAGGTTGGAATTTTAACCCTTTTACCCCCAAAGGACGTACTGGTACGTTTCACAAAACCCATCCCTTTACCCCCATGGACGTACTGGTACGTCCTTGCAAAAAAATGCTATTAAAATTTTTTTTTTCATATTTTTGATAATTTTTTGAAAAAATTCAGGCATTTTCCAAGAGAATGAGACTAACCTGACCTCTCTATGACAAAAATTAAGGCTGTTAGAGCAATTTAAAAAAAAATATACTGCAAAATGTGCTGGGAAAAAAATAACCCCTTGGGGGTTAAGGGTTGGAAATTTCCAAAGAGCCTGGGGGTAAAAGGGTTAAAAATAACTTGAGAAATAAAATATTTATTAAATAATTTTTTCAATGCTACAAACCTATTCGAAATTTGGTTTTAACAAGTTTTTCTCTTTCAGGTTGCATGGTACCAAAGGGCCGGTATTAAAGGTTTTGACACTACGACTAAAGTGTTGCTATTTTTTGCAGGATTCTTCATCTTCGGTTCGATATGCTTTTCTATTTATTGTGTTTGGTTTCTTTACAATTACCTTAAACAAAAATATAAAAAATACATGGAATTTATTAAGCAAGAGTTACCGCTGACCGAAGAAACGATTAGTGTATCTTAATTATGATAAGAATTTAAAAATGTTAAGCATGATCTCAATTTTATATATTCAACAATGGAAGAATTCCAAAACATAAGTGTACAAGTCTCTTTTGTACGGGAGAAGAAGAGAACTAAAAATTAGTTGTATTCTCCATAAGCTAGTAGAAATTAAGAAGCACAAATTTTAAAATTTTTATCCTGTGATTCCAAAGATATTAATTGCAGTAATAATCAATATTAATATCATAAATTTAACTTGCTGTTAGCTTTCTTTTAATTTGTATCACAGAAGATCCGCTACTTACAAACTAAGTATTTTCCAAGAAGCTGTTTGCAAGTTGAAAATTGTTTAATTTTGGCCTAGGCCTAACCTGAATCCCAAGCCTATGATTTACAGCTACAAAGGTCAACAAATAGTCAGGTTTTCATATGAAATAGATATTGGGTTATTAAGCCCTGTCCACACGATCGAGCACGGCAGACGGGCAAACAGTGATACCAGGCCACAATAGTTAGTGAAAATGAGGATTGATGACGTCAGAAGCGGGAAAAACCACAGACAGGGATCTGGCAACACTGTATGATGCCAGATCCCTGTCTGTGGTTTTCCCGCTTCTGACGTCATTAACCCTCAATCTTACTAACTATTTTGGTCTGGTATCACTGTTTGCCCATCTGCCTTGCTCGATCGTGTGGCCAGGGCTTTACAAATGATTTGATAAAGTATATAGTTTTTTTTTTTTACAGAATTTCTTTATCTAATATTTGATATTTTCAGTTGGATTTGAGTTTGTTTCTCTGAATGTTTGCATGTCGGGACCTTCTGTACTTACCTTTGGATGTGTGCTGCAAAAATTATAAATTTGACAATTAACTTTAAGAACCTATTTGTACTTGTATGTGATGTGGTTTATGAGAAAATTTAATTTTCTTTAAAAGGGATGTGATAATTCATTTAGCGTTTCAGCGAGTGAAACCGCAACCGCTGTAGAACCTACGCTTTTGCATAATATGCCCTAAATTAGAATAGGGACTGGGCTGCTTTTATGATAGTGGGACTGAGGTTGAAATACTAAAGGAAACTAATTTTGACATTCACTAGGGGAAAGGTAGATAGAAACTAGAGAATGAAACTATACACAAACTTCCATCTTTCTACCATGTGCCTGGTAGACAACTTATTTTTTATATATTCATGTATCCATATCAGTCATGCATGCCTATGCAGGAACAAATTAGATTTTTCTACTATTTGAGCGTTGAACCTCAACATTTTCTAATCACACTTTATCAAATCTTTCAAGTAAATATTAAAATGGGACTCAAAAATACATTAAACAAAATCTGTAAGGTTTATATTGTACTTCTGTTATAGATAAACAGTACCCTGAATCTTTTACATCCATTCCAATATTATTGGAACGAGTATATTACCCATGGGCACTGTTTTACACTAATGTCTAAAGGCCATTCCACACGAGGGGCAAATGCAGGGGCCCACTCTTTCTCTTTAAAACCGTGTTACCAGATCACACTGTCCAAGGCAGTCGGTAGACACCGGGAAGAGGTCAAAGTGCAGTCAAAAGAGTTACACCTGACAATGGTGCCTCAACAACACTACACTCGTGATTGTCGCCCACACAACAAAATTGGTAACAGTGTCTGCCCACCTTGCATTTGTCCCTCGTTTAGAAGAGCCTTGAGACTGGCAATGTATTTTACTTAAGGTGTAGATTATTAAAGTTTCTACTTTAGATAACATTTTACATCCAGGCCATGATAAGCCTTAAGAATAAGTCATATTCATGTACTATTTTTCATTGAACTGTAGATACTTAACATAACACTAGTGACAGTTTCATGTTTAATTATGGAACTTCTCATCTTGTACCACTTGCTACAGATTTAATAATTTTTATAAAGTTAAAAACTATAAGTGACTTACAAAATTAATAGAAAGTGTCCTTTCATATCGTCCTTCCTCTTAAACTTTTATTCCTTCCTGTTTATATAAGCTCTTTAGCTTCCAAGTCAAAGCTTCATTATTTATTAAAAATAATTAACTCAAAGGAGTTGATGCTATCACTGCACTAGTTATCGAGATCCTTTTGTAAATCAATTTTCAACCCTACTTCACCTGTTAGTGTTCTACCTTACTTTCGTTTCCGTGTCTTCCTATATCTCTTTTTAAGCTTCGTTGGTGGGAAAGGGGAGTAGAGACTTGTTGGACCCCTACCAAAAGTAGCAACTCTATGCTATTGAATGCTTTTGTGCAATATCCATTTGAGTAGAGTCCTTTTTTATAATTTTTTATAAGTTTTCACTAAGAAAAATATTTTTAGTTTTCACTATATTTTTTGTGTATACCATTTATGAATATTTTACACTTCAGTTGCCAGGAGATTTTACAGAAAATATTGGCAATTCATTTTTTTTCTTACCAAGGAGATTTAACAGAAAATATTAGACATTAAGGTTTTTTTTATTCTATGGGATTCCATTTTTTTATGTTTTGTCTAGTCATGAAAAGTCAATGTTTATGTTACTGAAACAATGTGAAAATTAAAAAATAACTGATGAAGTTTTTTTTTATCCCTTTAAATGGTAAGATAATCTTCCTATAGTGACTTGATAAAAGTAGACAAAGTAGCATGTTAAACTTTTAACAGCTTCTCATCAATCCAAATAAACAACTTTCACGGTTCAGGTCAAGCTGCCGTTGAACCGTCAAAGACATCGTCTGTTCCACTTTGCCTGATGCTTCACATCCTCTTAAATGTTCAGAAATGTAACTAAGAATTATTCAGAAATGCAACTGTACTAATTGTTCAGAAATGTAACTAAGAATTGTTCAGAAATGCAACTGTACTAATTGTTCAGAAATGTAACTAAGAATTGTTTAGAAATGCAACTGTACTAATTGTTCAGAAATGTAACTAAGAATTATTCAGAAATGTTACTGTACTAATTGTTCAGAAATGTAACAGAATTGTTCAGAAATGCAACTGTACTAATTGTTCAGAAATGTAACTAAGAATTATTCAGAAATGCAGCTGTACTAATTGTTCAGAAATGTAACTAAGAATTATTCAGAAATGCAACTGTACTAATTGTTCAGAAATGTAACTAAGAATTATTCAGAAATGCAACTGTACTAATTGTTCAGAAATGTAACTAAGAATTATTCAGAAATGCAACTGTACTAATTGTTCAGAAATGCAACTAAGAATTATTCAGAAATGCAACTGTACTAATTGTTCAGAAATGTAACAAAGAATTATTCAGAAATGCAACTGTACTAATTGTTCAGAAATGTAACTAATTATTATTCAGAAAGGCAACTGTACTAATCGTTCAGAAATGTAACTACTAATCGTGAATGTCGCAGGTCAGACACACGCTTTTTCATCCTAGTCTTCTTTGTAAATCACATTGGGGCCATTGTCGAGATTCTGTTAACTTTACAATGCAGCAAAAAAATGTCTATGATGAACAGCAGCAATCACAACTCTACAAAGAACATGCAGTAACAACTGTTACCAAAAAAATTCCCAATACATATGAGAGATTATTCTTCTATAGTGTTGCTGGAAAGAAGGCCAAGCAAAATAAAAAATGGTGTAACACTGCATGGGTAAGTTTTTCAACCTAATTAATACCTGTCCTCAAAAGAAGCGCAAGCTGAGGGAAATATTTACTCGCACACCAATATAATGAATGTACTGCATACCGAAATGAATGAATGTACTGTATACTGAAATGAAATTTCATTGTTGTATACCGATGTGCACGTATTCAGAGTTACTAGAAAACGGAGGTATTTTTAGAGCATATTAGGTTGCAAGCTCGCTCCTGAAACATATTACATTCTCATTACTGTATTTGAAGAGAAAAAGTATGCACAATTCTACCTTTATATCCAAATGTGCTAAAATGTGGTGATTTATCTCTAATTTCTCTTGTTAAGATTCTGTAAAACCTCAAAAATAGTCTGCACTGTAATCAAAGATCCTCCAACACCACCCACTTCCAGAGGAGAAGGGACTGACACAAGATTAAAGAGAGTCTGCTGGGCACTAAACTATGTAGTCAAGATACTGTGGGACAGATGGAAAACCCAAATGGGAGAAAAACCTCAAACCCTTCAAGTTCTGTGAATTGCTAATTCTCAAGGTTGAAATAATTCAGTACAGTTTATTTTTGTTAACTACTGCTAAGAATAAGTAGTAACAAAATTGGAAGTCGACCAACTGTACTTAACTTGAAGGTCTTGGAGAATCCCTGACCAATCTCGTATTAGGAGCGTGTCAAAACGGAAGTACTCGCGTGTTCAACTAATTCGAAGGCCGAGGAGAATCCCTGACCAATCTCGTATTAGGAGCGTGTTTAAAAGGAGGTACTCGCGTGTTCAACTAATTCAAAAGATGGTAGTCAAGCGTATACTAGGGACCAGGTGGCCTGTGTTCCGGTAACAATGTTGTTTTTCAGCAATGTGTCCAACATATTTCAGCATAAGAGTGCTATGACCGATTGAATAGTCTGAATCTGAAATTAGCCTTCCACACGCTAAGTGCGTTCTGTGCACGTCGATACACTGGCCTTATAGTAGGGAGATGAATATTTCTTTGGCATTTTCTTTCATATTGGATTTCCTGTTCTAGCCTTTTACCAGATAGTTTTTTGGAGACTAGACAGGACCTCCCTAAAACTAAGTTATTCCTAAGTCAAAATCCCTATTTAAAAGACTTTATTCAAAATAGCTGAATTATTGGTTAGGTCTGTTATAATCAAGTGTAAAAGATAGCTGAAAAACAATTTAAATTTAATAGTAAACATGATTAGAATGAATGACAAAATCAGAGACATATTTGTGATGCTAAAAATACAAAAAATCTGAATAACAAGTACACAAGTTTTCTTGCCAGCTAGTGGTCTACTATAATGTATATTTTTTTTCCAATTATTACCATAGCTTTTATTTCGTCTAGCCTGTAGTTTTTAAAATATAATTCTTGTTGCTTTTCATGTAACATTAACATTTTGCCATTTTCACCTTGGTAGTATAATACAGTAGTGTTGTATCACGCAATGCACTACAGTATTGCATAAAAATTTATTACATCACTACTCCACATGACCAAAGATTTTTTTTATTTTATTTAAATATTAGTTGTGTAAGCTCAAATGAGATTTAGTTTTATTTGCAATTAATGAGCAATATTTGTATGTGGAAGTTTAGGGGATATCTACAACAGCAATTCTATACATTCAAAAACCCCAAAGATCCCTTTATCGTATATTATAAGGTGGTACCGTACCAATAGATTCCAGAAAATCTATGGTTTTATCTAAAGTAAGGTGGATATAAAAGGTGGTACCATACCAATAGACTCCAGAAAATCACTGGTTTTAAGTAAGGTGATCTAACACTTCTAAACCACCCCATTGCCTCCAACAAAGAATGACTTATTGATCGAAGTTTCTAGGGGCACAGCGTACAAAATTTGGGCCAATTTGTAGACCAGGGTGCTACTGCTGGATGCTTTAACATATTTCTCTCTATGGTATTAATGTCCTTAAATCTATGAGACAAATGAAGACTGATAAAGTTTAACATACATTTATTGTACTTAAAAACATTGTATAATTACAGAATGAAACCTGTATACTAAGCATTTTCCAAATATCCTTTAATCAATTTCATTCTTTGGCTAAACTAACCATATTTTACATCCTATATTAATCATGCTTTAAATTTTACTCATTCTTGGCATTTAAATTCCTAAACAAGAAATCATTTGTGTAAATTACATGAATTAAAACATGAAGATTCATTGATCACGTGTAAGCCAAAACACAACTATCCCCGCCTATGAAACAAATTGCCCCCCTTAATAGTGAGGGAAGCTTTTAAAGTGCAAGATTCTTCAACTTCCATTATATTAAAAATGAACAAGTGTTTCCAATTCTATCAGGACTTCCAACATGACACCTTAAAAACATCAATTTCGTTAAGCCCAGAAACTTGAGAATTAATGGGTAAGAAAAAGATATGAAATTTTCCCCAATTTAAAATAAGAGAATCTTCAATGAATTAGAATAACAACAAAAACTGTTATTCGTAGCAGTTAAACTAAAGGTTTTGACGTTTCATCATTAAGACCAAAATAGTTTACATTTGTCTGATAAATAATTTATGATGATTTACAAGGCATTCTACAAACACTTATTTACCTAAAGGTTGAACTTCTTCATAAGTAACTAATCTAATCACTGTATTACACTAACAATTTTGGTATGCAATCAGGGCCGTTTAATTTCCCCCAGACGAGACCAAATCTGGAACTTCCGTAGTCTTTTTTTCTTTCAAAAAGTCCTCTAATTTGCCATAATTAATTTTCTTTTTATTTGGATTATTCTCATCAACGACAATTTCTGGGTTTTTCAACACAACCGTTTCGGTTTGACTTCCTCCCGAGGAAGCAACAGGATCTTTCCCTTCTTCCAACAAGGAGTCTTTCTGTTTCATTTGATAAAGCTTCTGGAAATGCGCTAAATCTTCATTCCTCACTTTCTGTTCTTTCAAGTGCTCGACAATATGCTCTCCGTAATCCCTAACCAATTCGTTCAAATTTTCGTGATCAACAACGCGAGTAACGTCACCACCTTCCCCAAATTCATCGTCACCCTTCAACACTATGCTGGCTTTCAATAGCCCTGCTTGGATCAAGTTGTATACATTGAGTTCCTCTGGTACATCTGTCTGCAAAGAGGTACTCTTTTTACAAGTTCTCGCTTCATCCAAATTACACTGGTCCTTTCTATAAAAGTTACTTGTAGAAGATGGCATACGGCAAATATTACTTAGCATAGCATTACTTCTGCCGTACAATTCATGTCTGGGATATATTTCGATACTCCAAAGACCAGCGGCATAAATGAGATCTTCGTTCATCGAATCTATTTCCCCGACACTTTCTTTCACAAAAACCGTAAATTTATCCGTTGGATCTATTTCCTGATTCCTTGTCAAGAATTTGTTAACCAAGCTTTTCTGATCCTTTGTCCATTCCTCTTTATCATAAAACACAGTTTTAAACTCAGAGTCGGGCATACTGTCAAATTCCTCAGTTAGTTTATCATCCCCTAGGTCCACAGCCTTGCCAACTTCATCTGGATTGAGGAATTTATTCATTCGAGTTGCTAGAGAATGCCAAAACAAAATTGTCTGTAAAAAAAATAATTTAAAAAAAAAATTACCGCTATACATTATCTCGGGAATATTAAAATCAAACCTGTATTTAAAAATTAATTTGTATAAATTTGTTTATAATTGTGCTATTTGCTACCCTAAGCCTCGCTGTCATGCCCCGCTTAACTACAGGAAAGGTGTTCTCCATGGACACCAAATTAGAAAATCATCTCGCCACATAAGCGAGCTACTTCATTGTTAATCGCCACTTGTTAAAGAGGTCATTTGCACTTGATATAACACTATAAAATCTACTCTTAAAATGAATCCAATTGTCAACACACCGTTTCAGTGCTTAACTTTGGCCAACGGTTTTCCATGACAGGGTGGTCATCATAAGCAATGAAAGCCTTGGACTGAATGGCATAATTAAGCACTATTGGTCAAATAGGTTTTCTATAGTTTCCCGTTTAATTGTCGAGATCGAAGGACGGCACAGACTATACTGTATACAGTATACTCCAAACTATTCATAGCTCTGGGCAAGTTCATGGTAGATCCAGTAAGGAGATAGGATTTAACAACTTTTCTCCAATTTTCCTCTTACACCAAAACATAAGGACTTTTCTTTCCTAAATATGCCCAGTATTCTTGACAGAGCTTACCTTCAACTATACTGCAAGGCATTTTTGCTTCTTCCAATATAAGTGACTGATCAGCTAAAGGATGTTGAAAAAAATGCCATTGTTCTCAAAGACGACACTCCAATGTCATATTTGATTTTTAGTTGAAGCATGCTTCTATAATGGCTTTTTGACTACAAGAATCTCGCCATTGTACTTTCACCTCACAGCAAGGCCCCCAACCATATTTTTTTTATAGCGAGACAGGATATTCTCCTCCTCACAACTATTTGATAATGTTTATAATGAATCAAATACATCCTATCTATATCCTATCCATAGAAAAAAAATCATTAACATTGACATTCTTCGGTTAGAAAATTTAAAGGAACTTTATCATGAAACATACTGATTATACTTAAATTATTTGAAATAAAATTCAGGCACTATCTACTTACTTATGTTATTAAATACTTACCTCATTGCAAATGCTAGTATTAGTTACCGAAGGACCTGGTTTGAGCAGTAGCAGTTTTTTATTTCCGAGAGTAAATGGTTCCCATAAAAATCCTAGCGAGTCTGTGGGAGTTGGATTCCTGTGACAGAAGGAAGGAATGGAATAAATTTCAGCAAAAAAAAAAAAAAAAAAAAGAGAAAAAAAAAAAAAAAAAAAAAAAAAAAAAAAAACAACAACCACACACATTTATTTTGCTATTTGCAAAGCTTGATATATTTTAACCTTCTTTGTGTATGGTAAATAGAGAAATCTTTTGAAATAACTATTGATACATAAAGACATACAGTCTTTTAGGTTAGTCATATGGCCAATAAGGCCTTGTGGAGACCTAAATATGGTCATAAATATATTATACCATGCATCCATAAAAACTATTATTATTAGCATTTTGATAAACCGAAACTATATGGAATGAAAGACTAGAAATACAAAAAAAAATGGAGCTAAACTTACCAATATGTTGCAAAGTTTGTCCACATTTTCACAATCAGTGATCCCAGACTATAATCATTCTTATATTCTGTGGGTGATAAACCAAATTGACTATCAAAGAGAAAAGGGACCTCATCTCCATGGCATATCCCTGTGGATAAATACTATAAACAGATTCACTCAGGAAGATATTTTATATATGATTATTTCCAAAATATGCAGTAGGCTCCAGTCCAGCAAGGATTCAAATTTTTGATTGAATGTATAATATAGACATTGACAAGAGACAAAAGTTGTAGAACAGCCTAGTTTTCAACAAATTATCATAATTGCTAAAGATAAAAATGTAAAATTATAAACATTAGGAAAATACTAGAAAAACTTCAGCAAAATAACCCATGTACATCTCTCTCACACACACACACATTGTCCAGGCAGTATCTCTGGACGTAGGCTTTCTATAAATCAGCCATAGCCCCCCAAAAAGCGTATGTCAGTGCTAATAACCTCCATGACAGGAAGTAATGAACACTCCATACCAAATTACATTTCATAAAGAAGACTAAAATACTAATGAGGAAAAATTACACAAGTATGAAAAAAAAGATGTAGTTATACCCCTTTTTACATTAGACCGACTCATTTCAGTTTCAATTTTACACCCATCACCCTAAGTATTAAATACCTTAACATAATCGACTTTACTCCGTTTTACACAACCTTATGTCTATTTGCAAGACTTACAATAATGGCATAGTGCTGTACTATACAGTACTGTACTTCACATGAAAGCTTAATGATGTAGTTATCCAGTTTTTATAAAATTACTGTATAGCACTTTTTCAAGTATATTTTTGTATTTAGCATACGGGTTCTCAACTTATAAACATTGATATATATAAAAATCCAAATGAAATCATAAAATTCAGATTTTGTATCCAATAATGAAATACAGTACTGTGATAAAACAATATTATAAAAATGCTGTAAGTTAGATGAACGAAATACTCGTTGACCTTTCAGCTGAAAATCGCAAGCATGAAAGCTAGGCGAAACCTACAGTGGGTCAAAGTTTAATAAAATTAGGCTTCCAAACAGCTTCTTGCAACTTATTGAGTTTGCACGTTGAGGACTTCCTTACAAGTTGAGGACTTCCTTACAAGTTGAGGACTTCCTTACAAGTTGAGGACTTCCTTACAAGTTGAGGACTTCCTTACAAGTTGAGGACTTCCTTACAAGTTGAGGACTTCCTTACAAGTTGAGGACTTCCTTACAAGTTGAGGACTTCCTTACAAGTTGAGGACTTCCTTACAAGTTGAGGACTTCCTTACAAGTTGAGGACTTCCTTACAAGTTGAGGACTTCCTTACAAGTTGAGGACTTCCTTACAAGTTGAGGACTTCCTTACAAGTTGAGGACTTCCTTACAAGTTGAGGACTTCCTTACAAGTTGAGGACTTCCTTACAAGTTGAGGACTTCCTTACAAGTTGAGGACTTCCTTACAAGTTGAGGACTTCCTTACAAGTTGAGGACTTCCTTACAAGTTGAGGACTTCCTTACAAGTTGAGGACTTCCTTACAAGTTGAGGACTTCCTTACAAGTTAAGGACTTCCTTACAAGTTAAGGACTTCCTTACAAGTTAAGGACTTCCTTACAAGTTAAGGACTTCCTTACTAGTTCCTATAAACCAATACAAATAAAACTTACACTGGTCATCAACTGAAGTAATGGTGTTATCACATGAAGATGTCCTACTTTTATGCATTAGCTGGTACAAGTAAACATTCTCTGCATCACCCGAAGTTCTTACGTGAAGATCTAGCATATCCTGTATGCATACTCCAAAATGTCTGTCGGTATATAACTGTAATAAAAAAAAAACTTCCATTAAGTAAGACGACTACTACATTATTGCGACAATGTTCAAATCGATGGGGAGAAACAAAAAATACAACCGAGTTTTCATTATTTTTAAAGCCCTTGCCTTCACACTTACAATTTCAATTAAATCACTAGTGTAGCAGGGAAAAAATAAATGGCATACTGTATTCTAACTGTATTTAGAAGTTTATTATGACAATATTAAGTTACAAAATATGACTCGTTCAACACCAGAAAACTGGTACCATAGGCCAACTTTCGTACAAAATTAGAACCACTTTAATGGTGCCATTTTGTTTATTTTAAACAAGAAACACTTTGTTCATTCTAGATTAATGCTACAGTATTTTTGTTAACCTAAAATTAGTCATTTTGTTCTAAATCAAGGCCCTTTTTTTTGTGTTCTAAATTATGGCTATATTATTAACTAGTCCAGAACAGTAATTGTTCAATATCAAATATTTTCTGTACCCAGTATTGTATTTAAAGAAAAAAAAAGACATTGAAGACCTATTTAATAGGAAAATATGTACAGTACAGTACTCAAGATAGTAAATTCATCAAAAAAAAAAAAAAAAAAAGAGAGAGAGAGAGAGAGAGAGAGAGAGAGAGAGAGAGAGAGAGAGAGAGAGAGAGAGAGAGAGAGAGAGAGAGAGAGAGAGAGAGAAGGGGGGGCTCAATACTGTCAACCCTTCGTCATAGCAGATCTCGACATCACCGTTTCAATATTCCCCGGTACCGAGATTTGCGTAAGACTTTTAAGTCTTCAATTCTTCGCTGGACCTCAGGGTTAAAAAAACTTTTGTTTGGGCAAGTAAATCTGGCAAATTTCTAGCGCTTGATCCTATTAACATACTGCATCATCAATCTAAACTAAAGAACAACATTATACAAAGTAATACCAAAATAGCATAGGAGAAAACATGGAAGCACTTGCCTTCGTAAGACTCTCGATACCGTCTGTATCGGAGGCATTTTTGAAGGTCATATATCGGAAGTATGAAATTCCGGCCAAGTATGAAGGCGTCTCCTCTTCATCAAACCCCATTGTCAGGGACCCAACAATATCAAAATTTTCTTTGAACCCTTTCCACTGGATTGGATTATTGTACAAAGCTGAAATGAAAGAATTAGCATCTTTAAAACAAAATCAACATCTAAATGTGTAGAGAATATTTGAGAATTGCCTTTTAGACTAAGGGGAGGGGCAGTAGAACAAAGTAAAGATTAATGTAATTTGCACAAAACTGCATAAACATGTTCTCTGACCATTATGAATAAAATTTAAAGTTTCTAGAGGTAAGGCGAGGTACTAAACTATTGAGCAGAGTTTCCTCCAATTAAGTAGGAATATTCCCTCACTGCGTGCTTTCAGGAGGGGAGAGTATGGGGAGGCGAGAGAAAAATTATTTTTTACATTGTTGAAAACCTCATGCTTAGGAGATAGCTATGCAACTTGAAAAATTAGATTCTTCAAAATAAATTTGTATACGAGGTTTGTTTCCACACAGTATACAATTCATAGTGTGCAGTACTCACGTGAAGTAATGAAGCTGCCATCGTGGTGATTAAAGCCGGCAATGATGTTTACCTTGTTATACCTCCCTTCTTTCAAGAGAACTACAGGATGATCAGGAATATAATCTCCGTCAACTCTGGGAACATTAATGCGGGGAAGAGACTGCCATTCCTGTATAATGAGGTACCAAAAAAAATAAAAAAATCCAATCAATTTGCTATTCAATCTTAAATCTAAAAATCACTCTGCAATTACTTGGATCATGATAAATATTTATGCCATATGAATTTGAATTGTTAGTCATTCGTCTACTGCAGTGCCATGAATATTAGCATCAAATTTTCCTTGCTCCAACAAAATACGATTTCACCTTCACTAACTAAAGACTACTACCGATTGATGCTACCCTTACATCTAGTGTCTAAACTAAAAGAGGATGGAAAATATAGCAAAAAGGTAGGTAGCACCGTTCTTCTTCAAATAATAAACATTGAGGATGGAAGATAGGTGCCATGAAATGGAAAAGGCAAGAGCTTGAGAATTCTCTCAAAGACCAGCAACACTTATGTGGTCAGAATGCAAAGAGTGAATGTCAGTAGGGCATTAAAATGTAAAATAAACAAGAAATGGTACAAAATAGTTAAAGGGGAAAACAATGCTGTGGATCAAAATATGTTTCGGATGCATTATGCAATAAAATAGTCGAGCGAGATTTTTAGCGAGTTCCTTTCGACTTGCTCTTTAAATTGACTTTCAAAGGAGGCAACAGGTAATGGCCAACTTCTCTACTACTTGAGAATGATAACAAAAGTTTTACTTTGCAGATTCCTCATTATGGGCCATCTATAATCTGGAGACTTTCTTAAAAATGAACTCTTCTCAAGACGGCACATTCTATTATGAAACTATTTGAACAGTCAATGATTTGTCTGGCACGACGACCAGCAACTCGGAAGTTATTTGAATAAATTTTTGATGGAGCCATAAAATACTGGAATCTTTTTTTTTTTTACTTCATCATTTAGTCCTCTCTACTATCTCTAACCCAAAACTATTTGTGATGCATCAATTTGACACCTTACTAAGACCTATAAAACCTCTCTCAGAAATCAGGGCTAGTTATGTTCCAACAATAACTCCTGTCATTTCAGTTCATAAGAATATCTGTACCAAAGACTGGTAATCAGATAGTAAACGTCCCTTTTGTATGAAGAGAGGACAAGGAATGTGGAAATATTTTTGGGACTCCTCTTCACCCGTAAGACCCAGCAAGGGAGTCTTTCAGGAAGGCAACCTGTATATAATCCAAGATTAGCTCTCAGAGAAGTATAAAAGGTTACAGTAATAGAGAAGGAGGCCATTGACCGTGAAAAAATCTCTCATGGTCTTCGTAACACGCTGCTTACGATCCAAGTTTAAAAGGGGAAGAACACCAGGTATAGATGAATATAAATTGAAATACTGTACAGTAGTTTCTTTGAGTTACAAGGTTTTCCATGGAAAACCTAAGCCACACTTTTTCCAATTCTTTTAAGATGCTTAGCTTTGCATCCAAGTGCAGCAAAGTGTCAAAAGACTTCCTAATGATAAGGTTTAAGGGAAAACTTTACAGTTCAGATGCCTTTCCTTAGGTTTAAGCACTGCCCCGCAAGTATCTAATCTTATGATGGCTCCAGAAGCCAATTGGTCTAGTCTGTTAGTAGTCCAGAATATTTTGTAACCTCACAACTGGCTATGCCGGGGAATAAGATCAAGAGGTTGAATTAATACAAGGTAGCTCCAAGCTGTCTATAATAGACTGGCATTAATCAAGAATTTCACATCCTCACAAATAATAAAATTTGTATATATTCAATTAGCAAAGGTTAGGGACAACTGTATGACTATATTAGGAAAACTATTACTAAATACCAATCCAGTTTAAAAGGATATTTTCTCAAAGATCTCAAAGGTTTCTAGTTCTAGGAAAACTAAGTATACATGATTTCCTACCAACAAAAATTACTTACTAAAAATAGCCTGTATGAAGTGGCTATGCTTTCAGTAGATACATCTTTCAAACACCTGAGAAGATTTTCTGAATAAGTAATGTTCTCAGGAACACCATCAACACTGCATAAAAATTTTCTGACCAACACTGTCGCTACAAACTTATAGTGGTTACGTAGCATTCCAGGACACAGCGCTGATCCAGACTGAATAATAGCACCAGTAAAGAGACCTGGAAAATAAAATATATTGACACCCTCATAAACAAACTGCCTAAGTCATTTTCTCCACTTGTTGGGAAATAAAAAAAAAAAAACCTTCTCATTTCCTAATTCTTTATATCATTGTCTTGAGTTTCAATTAACAAATTCTAATTCACAAATTCTTCTATTAAGAATTTGTGAATTGAAGCTCAAGACAATGACTGAATAATAGCGCCAGTAAAGACCCCTGGAAAATAAAATATATCGTCACCCTCATAAACTAACCGCCTAAGTCATTTTCTCCACTTGTTGGGAAATAAAAAAACCTCATTTCCTAATTCTTTATATCATTGTCTTGAGTTTCAATTAACAAATTCTAATTCACAAATTCTTCTATTAAGAATTTGTGAATTGAAACTCAGACAATGATATAAAGAATTAGGAAATGAGAAGGTTTTTTTGATTTCCCAACAAGAGAGAAAATGACTTAGGCAGTTTGTTTATGAGGGTGACGATATTGAAAATTTGCTTAAAATCTTACAAAAATAACATTGGAATTTCACCTTAATAAAATCTTCTTAATCTTCCTAATCGGGTAGTTGAATCAATAGAACTTCAAAAGTTCAAACTTATAGCAAAATTTTTTTTAGTTGAACAGGCTGACATAAGTCTGTATAGTTTATTTATGAAATTGTTTTGATGTTTCTACCATTTTAAAAAAAAAAAATTATTTTAATTGTTCATTATTTCTCAAGATCTTTTATTTCCCATATTTCCTTTCCTCACTGGACAACTTTTCCCTATTGGAGCACTTGGGCTTATAGCATCTTGCTTTTCCAACTAGGGTTGTAGTTTAGCAACAGCAACTGTAATAATAATAACACAAAATCTCTTAAGATGACAATACAATATGACACAAAAGCTCCACAGGTGTCCAAAACAAGTTAGCTATACTGTGTTGAACAGACTTTGTACTGCAGTATACGCATTACAAAATGGTATTAGTTTCACACAAATAGTTCAGTGCATATATTGTAGATGGTATATACAAAGAATAGGAAACCAGTTCCATAAAAAATATAATTTCCGTTACAATCACAAATTTAATCTACAATCACAAATTTTATCAACTTGAAGGTGTTAAACCCCATTAACAAGTAAGTTGAGGCCACAGCCCTACAAAAGTAAGGTGATGACATTAAAAAATAAGGATATGTACTGAAAAATTCACATAGTTTTAATGGCAAACCATATTTGATTTGCCCTACAACTCTAATATTTATAAAGCTCTATTTATAAAGCTCTAATAGCACATTAGGCAAGAGGAAATAAAGCTGAATTTGAATACGCTCCAATAGCATTTTAGGATCAGGGAACAAAGCTGCTATCCTCCCCACACAGGAGGAAAAAGAAATAAGGAAGAACCAATAGGAACTGGTGCTAGCTTCTGGTCTAGACAATAGAGGAAAAGCATAGCCAAGACCTGACATGGTCATTATGAGTTCAGAAGGGACCTTGTTAATAAAATAAAGGGGGTGCCATTTATAAAGCTTTGGAACAAGAAAAGGAACGCAATTATCAATACAGTAAGTTATAAGGGTGGATGTACCAAAACGTTCTAAGCATAGGAAGATGTGCTACAAACCCAAAGATTCCAACAGGGAAAAATAGCCCAGTGATGAAAGGGAACGAGGAAATAGTATAAACAATCAAAATAATATACTCTAAGAACCATAACATTCAATTAGACCTTTCATATATAAATCAAAAACACTTAAAAAAAAGTGGAAGAGAAATAAGATACAGTGCCCAAGTGTACCATCAAGCAAGAGAACTCTACCCCAAGAGAGTGAAAGGACATGGTACAGAGGATATGGCACTACCCAAGACTAGAGAACAAGGGTTTGATTTTGGAGTGTCTTTCTCCAAGAAGCGCCAATTACCATAGTTAAAGACCTCTTCTACCCTCACCGAGGGTTAAGTAGCCACTGAAGAATTCCAGTGCAGTAGTTAACCCCTTGGGAAAAGAAGAATTTTTTGGTAATCTCAGTGCTGTAGATGTATGGAGGACAGAGGAGAATGTGGAAAGAATAGGCCAGACTATTTGGTGTATGTGTAGGCAGATACAAAATGAGCCATAACGAGAGAGAGGGATCCAATGTAGTACTGTCTGGCCAGTCGAAGGACCCAATAACTCTAGCGGTAGTATCTCAACAGGTGGCTGATGCCCTTGAATGAAAATGTGTAAAGGTAATTTGGCAGAGTACCTGTCAGAAGTTGAAAAATGTCTTATCAGTTAGGAACGTGTTGAGTGACTGATCATGAACCCTGGCCCTAACTTTAGCAGCCCGTCAGTCATAAAACATCACAATTTAATATTACATTATAAAAGGAACCCATGATAGCTACATCCCCTTACAGGGCAGCAAGGCAAGACTAGCTTAGCCTAAAACAGCAGCATGATGCCAACCAAACATACATACATACATACATACACACACCAAGGCACTTCCCCCAATTCTGGGGGTTAGCCGACATCAAACAAATGAAACAAAAAAGAGGAGGTCTCCTCTCTATGTTCCTCCCAGCCTGACAAGGGACTCAACCGAGTTCGGCTGGTACTGCTAGGGTGGCACAGCCCACCCTCCCACATTATCCACCACAGATGAAGCTTCATAACGCTGAATCCCCTACTGCTGCTACCTCCACGGTCATCTAAGGCATTGGAGGAAGCAGCAGGGTCTACCGGAACTGCGTCACAATCGCTCGCCATTCATTCCTATTTCTAGCACGCTCTCTTGCCTCTCTCACAACCAAACATAAGAAAGAAAATAGGCGATAATATGAGACTACCCTTTTAAGACTACACAACGGTACATTTATTTGAAAATTAGTGCAAGCCAACTCACGTTACTGCTCTTACCTTTCGCATAAGGCGTCAAGATCTGGTAATGGACAGACGTTCCCCCGCTACCAGAACCAAATAGAGTAACCCTGCTGCTGTCACCTCCAAATGCCTCTATATTATCTTTAACCCATCTAAGGGCCATTGTTTGGTCTTTCAAGCCCATGTTTCCTGGGAGAATATCATCTTCAGCTGACAAAAATCCTAAAAAGAAAGTTGTTCGCTTGACTACAGTTTCCAAAATATTAAGTTAAATTCAATCCATGGTAAAAATTATACCACTTTAAAGTCCTTAAAAGTCTAAACATTACCCTAGAAACTCATTAAACCCAAGTTAGCTGAAGTTTGAATTTTTTTTCTAACTAAAGTATGCATCTTTAGTCTTTCAAAAATCTAAAATCACATCTTTAAAACTAGAAACATTTGTATAAGGCTTTATCAAAAGGAACATGCATATAAACCCGTAATGTGCAATCATGCTTCACAAATATATACAGTTATACAATGAATTAAGCAACAACTTCTCATTTCTCTGTAATAAATTTTGAGAAGCTGTATATAAAACTTCGGAGAAAATTGTGCATTAGAAGTTTAAGTTTATCTCAGGAGAAAAACTTAAATTTACTTGAAAAAAAATCACTGCTTCAGCAGACATTTGATAGAACTGCTCTCCATTTTACAAAATATTTTCTTGAAGTAAAACCCAATAAGTTACTAGTGTGTTCAAGAAAAAAAATGTACTCTTGGCATACTACAGCCTGAAAAGTATCCACTGTCCCACACATTTTATAGCTATCATACCTCATTTAGTACATAGCAAAGTTGTTAACTGTAAATTTAAAGAGATACAGCCTTCTATGTGAAGTTAGTAATTGCTCATTCTTCTAAAAAAAACTTGATAACTCATGATAAATCATCTCACAATCTGGTTGATTGTTTGCAAAGCTTTCAACAGCTATTTATTAATTTCTCTAGATGCCTTTTCTTTGTCGAAGCACATACAGTAGTAAACTACTCATACCACCATTTAGGCCTACAGGCTTATTTTTGTCTTTTTATAAGTCCCCACGAGGTATCTCGGCACCCTATTGTCAACTCTTGGAAAATAAATGATACATGTTTAAAGGCCGCTCATGAATGGCAGAGGCAAGGGACAGTGACACTGCCCTATCAAGTAGGGCAATGCCCTAGAGACTGACCATATACACATATGATCAGCATCTAAGGCCCCTCTCCATCCAAGCTAGGACCAATTAGGGCCAGGCAATGGCTGCTGAAGTCTCAGCAGATACCTATAGGCTCCCCCAAACCCCCAATCTTCAGTTCACATGGATGGCGAGATTGCAGCGACCAAAGAAACTACAGAGTTTAAGCGGGACTAACCCCAGTCTGGCGTTCACCAGTCAGGGTCGTTACCACATCGGCCACCACAAACCTAACTCATTGGTTAGGGAACCACCCCCTTTATGCTCACCCTCCTCTATCAGCGATTAGATTACTTATGCTTAAAACAATTTAAAGTATGGGCATGTTAAAGGGCATTAACATTAAAATAAACAATAGCCTTTAAAATTAAAAAAAAAAAAAACGGTATATACTAACCAAGAATACCAAGCCTATACTGCAAAACGACTAGCACCACATCATTATACAATATTGGCATAGGAGAATAATCGCTGGCTCCACCTCTCAAGAAGTCCCCACCGTGGAAAAATACCATTACTGGATATGCCTTGTGACCTGTCTGAAAATAAATTTTTAAATTATTTAAGAAAATATTGTATACTGTAGACAGTAAACATATGAGAAATATTTCTAATTGTAAATCAAATGTATATTTATTATACACAATATCATTATTATTATTACTTGCTAAGCTACAATCCTAGTTGGAAAAGCAAGATGCTATAAGCCCAGGGGCACAAACAAGGAAAATAGCCCAGTGAGAAAAGGAAACAAAGAAAAATAAAATATATAAAGAAGAGCAACAAGATTAAAATAATTATCTCCTTTATAAACTATAAAAACTTTAATAAAACAAGAGGAAGAGAAATAAGATGGAATAGCGAGCCGAGTGTACCCTCAAGCAAGAGAACTCCAACCCAAGACAGTGGAAGACCATGGTACAGAGGCTATGGCACTACCCAAGATTAGAGAACAATGGTCTGATTTTGGAGTGTCCTTCTCCTAGAAGAGCTGCTTACCATAGCTAGTGTCTCTCTTCTACCCTTACAAAGAGGAAAGTGGCCACTGAACAATTAAAGTGCAGTAAGAAGAAATTGTTTGGTAATCTCAGTGTTGTCAGGTGTATGAGGACAGAGGAGAATATGTAAAGAATAGGCCAGACTATTCGGTGTTTGTGCTTAGGCAAAGGGAAAATGAACCGTAACCAGAGAGAAGGATCCAATGTACTACTGTCTGGCCAGTCAAAGGATCCCATAACTCTCTAAAGATACTTATAGCAGAGTTTCTAATTATTAGAAGACAAACCAGTTAAAGATGGTTGTAACCTGTACTTCTGGGAAACAAAAATAATACAAAGACCTGTCACCCAAGATTAAAATAAAACCTACCTAATTCAAGATTTCTATCCGATATGAGGTACTTTGGAGAATATTGCTAGGATTAAGAGTCAAATGTCATTAAGGCAATAGAAGAGAAAAAAAAACAAGAAATTTTCTAGTTTCTGAAAATTACATCTAACAGTTACCATTGATAAACTTGATAAATCTTACTTATCTTAATCAGAACTATTTATAGTTGACAGTTCATATCACTAACCTGAGGAGTATAGATATTTAGGTATAAACAATCTTCGCTTCCCACGAACTTTGAGTCAACAATCTGTGGACAGGGAGGAGGATCCGTATCTCCTTTTCTTTTGCCACTCCACGAAACATTGCCAACAGGTTCCTGGAATCAGAATAAAATGTACAAGCAACTGGAATTAAGCGGAGTACTTCCTGATAAGAAATCAATCTAAGCTGTAATTTACACACTCATATCTGATCATGCTGATCAACATCTGGTTTGTTAAATACCATAATAAATACAGCTTGATACAACTTAAAAGCAATAAATAAAATGCCAAATCATAAAGATAGTAAAAATTTAGCAAAATAAAAGATCAGTTCCGGTAGGCCCTGCTGCTTCCTCCGGTGCCTTGGATGACCGCGGAGGTAGCAGCAGTAGGGGATTCAGCATTATGAAGCTTCATCTGTGGTGGATAATGTGGGAGGTTGGGCTGTGGCACTCTAGCAGTACCAGCTGAACTCGGCCGAGTCCCTGGTTAGGCTGGAGGAACGTAGAGAGTAGAGGTCCCCTTTTTGTTTTGTTTCTTTGTTTGATGTCGGCTACCCCCCAAAATTGGGGGAGGTGCCTTGGTATATGTATGTATATACTGAGCAACTAAAACATTAGCCCATGCAAATATAACAGCAAGAAACTTGAAGGTAAAAGCAAACTAAAAACTCTAAGAGTTACTTCATTTATAAAACCTCAAAATCCTATTAAGTGCACAATTTGGAAGGTCTCTATTTTTAAATTACTCTGTTCAAGACACTATCATCTTTCTCTACCAGATGAGTCCAAATGTCAATAACCAATAATTTTATAAAATTTTACAAAATGCAAGCATGAAGATCCAATTTCCGTTTTTTAACATTACATTCCCCACAAGATCCTAAAATAAGGAAAACACCTACAAAGAATTTTAAGATAAACTCCATTACTTATAATAGCCAAATGTTGCAAATTACTTTGTTTGCTTTCTTTAAAGGGTTGTAGTAGCCTAGTGCCCCCTCTGATGGTCCAGCACTTTGCTGCAGTAGAGGGGCTTGAGTGTCTCAATGATGGGCTGGGCAATGGCGGTGGGGTAGTTTATCCACCCTGGCAGGCTCAACCATACCGCTAAGGCCAGTTCTGATAGACCAAACCGAGACTGGACCCCTATAGGCCTTCTCCTTTATTTAAGATAGGCAAAGGCTAGGAGAAGGAAAACTCCAAAATCAAACCAAACAAGACCCCAACGGCGGAGCTTCCCAGCGCCGGCGGAAGAGGGCTATGCCTGTCGGGCAGGCAACAAGGCGGGCCTTGACATAACGAGAACCCGGCAGCCCGATGCAACCAACATCGGAGAAGCCGCCTGTCTCATATGTCTTGAGCCGCGGTGAAAACGTTGTGGGCCAAGTGTGTGTGCGTGGCCGTTGCAAAGCCACGACCACCCAAAACAATATACCCAGCTACTGGCATTCTGTCGTTTCCGCCACCCTTCTCCATCTCTTTCTCAGGAGGCTGATGGCTAACGACAGAACCCAATACTCGGACACGAGTGGGCGCCGACGACGAGCCTATTGGAAACATCCCTGCCTGTCCATGTTAGATGGGAGTTCAAGACAAACTCGACCTCGACCGGGTTTAGGGGAGCCTATAGGTCTACCTACAGAGTTGAAAGCAGCCCTTACCTAGCCCTACCTGGTCTTAGCTTGATTGAGAAGGGGCTTGGGTACCAATCACTATTATCTTTATTATCATTACCCGAGCTATAACCTTAGTTGGATAAGCAGGATGTTAGTAAGACATGGGAAAAAATTGCCCAATGAGGAAAGGAAATAAAGTACAACAGAAGTAATTATCAAAATATTTAAAGATCAGTATAAACATCAAAATAGATCTGTCATATATAAGGGATTTTGACGAAGGAAAAATCTATTTCTGGCCAAGGAACCTGCGTCGCCCAGTGAAATGCTCCTCTAGCACCATTTCTAAGGCATAGTTATTGCTGAATATACCAGAGAAAAAAAATTAGATGCATGGAATGCCAGGAATAAACCTAGCTCGCTCACTCTGAGTGACGGTATAGAAAACTGGGGCGTGATTGAACCACGACCATAGATCCCTCACCAATTAGACCTCTCCTTCATCAACATCCCCCTCCACCCCTAAATCTCCCCAACCCTTATCTTCATTTCTCTATCAGCACCTGCATTGGTCAGACGTGTTTTATTTTGCTCTGTGTTCTTTTGTGTTTTTGAAGATGGCCGACGTTTTAGCGATCCCTACTCGAAGTTGGCCTGTTCAGTAAAAGAAACCATTTGCTGCAAATTTGAACTTCTGAAGTTCCAGATTTAACTGCCTGATTATGAAGTTAACTACCCTAAACATAAATATCTAAAGCTTACCTTGAACCTGAGGTCTCCAACTGGAGGTTTAGCGTACGGGATGCCTCTAAAAGCATAATACTGTCGAGAATTGTAACTTTCCCGAACACCTACGATGATTCCTTGACTGTACTTCACTTCTAAGGATGAATGATCGTCAGTTTCTCCAACGACTGACTTGAGAAATATGACAAAAGTCAGCTTTAAAATCCCATTCATCTGAAAAATTTATATAACATTAAATTATCAAAGCAAGAATAGTACCCGATAGAAAACTAAGGCAGAACCTTCAGTAAAGAACCATACAAACTTAAGATCAACTCGGCAAATAAAGTATGAAGAGTAAAATGTGAATTACTAATAAAATATTCTATCAAAAGAGACAGTAAAAGCATTTTATTTAATAACAATATGTACAGTAAATTTTTTAACAGCACTCATTCTCAAATAACAAGTGTAGTTTGAATTTCTTTCTCAGGACCAAAAATGGTATAGAGAACATACAACAATGAATTAAGAGTTTAAATACTGCATGCAAAAGCAAAACTGGCTGAGGAGTGATCAAGAAAGCATATATTTTTTTTAAAGTTTTATATTTCTACAAAGAGAGAATTTTACTTGATACATATTGTAGTACAGTACCGCAAATTTTTATATCCATTTGTATTTTTCCTAGTTATACAAACCAGAGTCCTTTTCTACAAGTATGCTTTCAGTGAAGCTGAATAAAGCTGTTAAAAATTAATGTGGTGGTGGTAGCAACTCACGGTTGGCGGGGAAGTCCCGCCCACCTAATAGATTACAGAGCCATCACTAACCCTCAACCTAGGACTTGCAGAGCAGTTGAACCAGGCAGTGAAACTTGAAGGACTTTGTTGTATAGTTAAGAAAAATATAAAAAAATTTTATCCATTTGAAATTTTCATAAACATACAAACCCAAGATCTCTAATAGGAACATGACTTCAGAGAAATCGGAACATCCGGCAAGCTTTTTAAAAGGTACTATATACATCTAAACCTGAGAGTCAACCCATCTCGGCGAGATGGACATTCTTGTTGGTCTGATTTCTACCAAGAATGTGAAGGAACATGTGATAGGACATCAGGCGACCAATTTGTAGGGTGCTGGGGGTTCAGGCTTCCTCTCGATATCCAACTCAGCAATTTGCGAGGTGATCAAAGACTGGTAGCCTTGGAGAGAGACAAACCAGTACCTTCACCTGTCCCAAATCTGATCATAAATGTCGTGTCTCAGTGTGTGGTTCAGGGTAAGGAGCCTTTGCCTTCAGTAATGGGGAACTCAAAGATATGCTATTGGTAAAGCCTTCAGGTGTCGGGGATCATTGACACAGTCCAAGGGCACTCTTACGTGTGGCGGGGACCATACAGATTCCCACAAAGGCGGAGGAGATTGTGCCAAATTTCTTCTACGTTCAGGATTCGATGATTGTTGGTGATCTCATTTGTGTGTTGAATCAGGCAATCGTGGGTGATCTCATTTTTATGCCGATTCTTTAGCGCGTGGTTTCATCATTTGCGAGTGACAATTCTTCCCTAGCTCATGCTGCATCACCTTTCTTATGCAAGAATTCTAACCCAAACTAGTCCGATTACGCTTTACAGGTTTGTTGACAAAGATATTTTTAACAATTTATCAGCGTTTGAATGAACTCTGGGATGATCCCGATTGTGGGAATGCTTGTTGATCATCATCTCGTGGAGAATGGGAATAAGCAGCCTTCTTCGTGCATACTCGTGAGGAGGGAGTTCTTTGCTCGTGAGGGGCAACAGACTTTGGAGAAATCTACCACTTCCCGAAAAGTCAGGGCAGCTCGTGGAAGTTCGTAAGTTTGGAGAAAGGATCACCGAGGCATTCTAGGAACGTCCCTGGCCAGAAGAGGGATGAAGGCACTGTCCTGCATCCTGCCCAACAACGCTTGAGATAGATCTCCAACAAGATTTGGAACTGGAGTCCTTGGCATGAGCCCTTGGGTCACTTATCTTCATGCCAACATAGGGGGAAGTTTTGGAACTGCTGATACTCCCACAAAACCATGCAGAGTAATCTGGAGGTGTCCAGAGGGACCCCCTGACTCCTGTACCTCAGTGACTACAACTACACTTGATTAGGAGGTAGAGAGCTCCTTCACAGGCAGGCAAAGAAGAAGACGCAGGTATATTAGTTATAAGGGGAAAAGACTGCCAGCAAATCTCCATCACCAATGTCAGATTCCTCAGCTATGGGCAAACTCTCTGCAGTGGGCGAGGGCAGCTTCTCCGGAGCGGCAGGCAAGGATACAACTAGTGGCACCAAATACCAGCAATCCGCAGGTAGAACAGCATTGGGAAGAGAAGGCTTAAGAGATCTAGCAGAACACCTCCAGGAGCTTCTCTACCAATTGGGCACTAACAGTGCCAAGGGCAGACCACAGAATATTCAAGGTCCTTGTGGCATTCGTCAACATTAGTCATTTAGTCATACAAGGAGCACCTCGAGAGAGAAGCAGAGGGGCATTGCCTTCGTATTTTGTTTTTTTTCCATAGAGTTGTGGATACCATAATGCTGTAACCCAATTGGTTCTTATATTTTAAATTTTTCTGCTCAAACTAACATTTTGGAATTTCAGCATACTGTAATTCCAGAAAACTAAATTTAGTTGAGAGCAAACTAATATTTAATGTGGACATTAGAATTTTATTCTCTCAATTGTTTTTCAGTAAATGTTACGCTAAATTTAATAAATATGAGCACCAGCTTAATAGCCATTTAGTTGCAAGCAGCTCAAGCAATAATTATTAGTACAGTAGGCCTACTGCAGTGTTTATCAGTATATTATAAGGCAAATATCCAAATATTTTTGCTCTTCCTAAGGCAATGATGGTATACAAACCACAAGACAAATCGTCTGCAACTTATTCTATAAAAGTTATTGTAAGGATAGTCTTACTCGCAGTGTTTCCTCCCCCTGGACTCTTTTCTGAATATTGTAACATAATTATTCCACACAGTGGATTTTTGTTTAACAATGTTGCGCTCTCTGAGAGCTTTATCATCATGTATAATAATCTATATTTCATTAGGCTACCGCCTTGGTATTTATAATTTATATTTGAATGAAAACAAATGATTTTGGGCGGTTGGAAAAGTTTCCCTCCCAGGCTACTTATCCGTCCGCACTCTAATACAGTGACCGTTGCATGTTCAGTAAACTGTCAGTCTCTCTCTGCTCGTCTTGTTGTCCTCACAATACGGGTAACAGGCAAAGCCTAATCACAGTACTGTATGGAGGATTACATTTATGAAATTCAAGTTACATACCCTGGCACTGGGGGCTGAGGCAGTTCAGGGCCCATGGGTAAATGCGGGGAACCCCGCAGTTTTTAGTAAAATTTGAGAAGTGGACAGCAAAATGGACACAAGGAAGAGGGAACGGTTGTATAGTAAAGAGATACGAAGCCATTGCAGCTAAGGGGCCAAAGGAATACTGCAAAGACCCTTTAGCAATGCCTGCAGTGCACCGCACAAAATGCAGTACGGTAACTGCACTAACACCAACCATAATGGAGTAGTTGGTAGCGCTACGGCCAAGCATCCTAATTTGCTTATTATCGCTCCGACTGTTAACTTGTATAGAATAAAAAAGTTTGGAAATGGTCGACGGATCTTAAATATGTTGTGTAAGGGGGGGTCCGGGGGGGCGCAGCCCCTCTGGGTAAGGATACGGCTTTTAGCATAGGTTAGGTGGGTTTTTTAAGTTAGCTTCTCCCGCCAAAATAGTTTTTAGAACGACGGCCACAGTTCAGAATATTCCCATTTTCTACGGGATCTGGCCGTCACCCTACAAAGGCTCCCCATAATGGAGCCAAGTAAACAGGTGATTTATCATTTGTTTCATTTGGGGATTTTACAATGTAACAGGTGAGGTTAGGGAAGGGAGGGGAGATGAAAGGATGGGGAAGGGATGGGGAATGAAGGAGAGAAGGGATGGGGAATGAAGGAGAGAAGGGATGGGGAATGAAGGAGAGAAGGGATGGGGAATAATAGGGGAAAGGGATGGGGAATGAAGGGGAAAGGGATGGGGAATGTAAGGGAGAGGATAGGGAATATAGAGGAAAAGATGGGGAATAAAAGGGGAAAGGGAGGGGGAATAAAAGGGCGAAGGGAGGGGGACTAAAGGGCGAAGGGAGGGGACTAAAGGGCGAAGGGAGGGGGACTAAAGGGCGAAGGGATGGGGAATAAAGGGGGTAAGGGATGGGGAATAAAGGGGGTAAGGGATGGGGAATAAAGGGGGTAAGGGATGGGGACTAAGGGGGCAAAGGGATGGAGACTAAAGGGCAAAGGAATGGGGACTAAAGGGCAAAGGAATGGGGACTAAAGGGCAAAGGAATGGGGACTAAAGGGCAAAGGGATGGGGAATAAAGGAGAAAAGGATGGGGAATAAAAAAGGAAGGTAGGAGGAATTCCCCATTAAAGTAGATAAGGACCCAGACCCCAAACCCAGGAGATTGTATTAGACATCTTCTCTTATTCTACTTGTGTAATTTCTCAACATAAATGTTATGGGGAATCCTAGGTAAGGTTGGGGAAGGGAGAATGAGCTCCCAAAAGTAATATTTGATTATTAAATTGTGTTCACATTTGAGTTGGATGTAGATATATAAATGGTATTCACATTTTAGCCTATAGATAATTTAATTATGCCACAGACCACATTACTTATATATAGTAAAATGCCAAAATATACATCATCAGGTCCAGTACTGATAGTAGCCTACAGCAACATGCTCTATGTTGACCTACCAAATTCACAGTTTTTCATAATTACCTTGAATTTTTGCAATCTTCAGACAGCAAAATAATACGAGAGTCTTCTGATTTGGTGATAAAATAAATCTTCAAGATTCTTCTAGTAAACTTTTTGATTCACAAATTTTAGTTTAACAAAAACATGTCAGAAAGATAAACACAGTAGGCTGCATGGATGACGGATGAGCTAAACCACAAATCTATAACTCTACTACTACTATTACTACTACATCAACCTCGTCATTTTATAATCCATGGTACAAATTTCTACTTTGAAATTACCATACAATTTGAAACAGTTCTTTTTTTTCCATTTCTATATATGAAAAGCCTGAAACTCTAAACCAGGTTCTTAACAATATTAGGGAATAGGCCTAGATGGCAATTAAACAACTAAAAATGAATTAAAATAAGAATGAGTTTCTACATTGTAATGGCCATGCAATTATAAACAGTTCTTTTTCCATTTCTTTACTTGAAAATACTGAAACTATAAACCAAGTTCTTGCCAGTATTAGGGAATAGATGGCAATTAAACAACTAAAATTAAATTAGAATAAAACTTAATATATTGTGGTGGAAAATAAAAACAACTTAATGAAACTTGGGTGACGTGAAAATAAGTAAATACTTATAATTTTACATTATGGGCTGATTATCTGGTCATATACAGTAGGGGAACCCTACTCTCTACAGGACCTTCACAGTCATTTTATCATATACATTCCAAGGTATTCAGCATTTCATACTGTATATAGCTCGTTTATTATTATTATTATTATTATTATTATTATTATTATTATTATTATTATTATTATTATTATTATGTAAGCTACAACTCTAGTGGGAAAAGCAGGATGCTATAAGCCAAAGGGCTCCAACAGGGCAAAATAGCTCAGCGAGGAAAGGAAATAATATAGAACCTTAGTTGGAAAAGCAGGATACTATAAGCCCAGGGGCTCCAACAAGGAAAATAGCCCAGTGAGGAATGAAAACAAGGAAAAATTAAATATCTAAGAAGAGTAACAACACTAAAATAAATATCTCCTATATAAACTATAAAAACTTTAACAAGAGAGGAAGAGAAATGAGACAGTGGAAGACCATTGTACAAAGGCTATGGCATTGTCCAAGACTAGAGAACAATGGTTTGATTTTGGAGTGTCCTTCTCCTAGAAGAGCTGTTTATCATAGCTAAAGAGTCTCTTCTACGATCAATTGTAAAAAATTCAATACACTATATTTCAGCCAAATAAGTTTTCGTTATCTCTAGCTGATTAATTTTGATGCCCTGAAAATATTATGTAGAATCGAGATGGAGTCAGACTGAGGTTTCTCAAAAGATATATGAATAAATGAGAATATCTATAAATGAAAATGTGTTTTTGTTAAAAGTAGTTAGACTGACTAGTTAAGTAAATAAGTAATAAGCTTGACTAGTTAGGTAAACAAGTAATTAGATTGACTAGTTAAGTAAAAAAAATTATTAGATTGACTAGTAAAGTAAACAAAAATTAGATTGCCTAGTTAAGTAAACAAAAATTAGATTGACTAGTTAAGTAAACAAGTTATTAGATTGACTAGTTAAGTAAAAAAATGATTAAATTGACTAGTTAAGTAAACAAATAATTAGACTGACTAGTTAAGTAAACAAGTAGTTAGATTGACTAGTAAAGTAAGCAAAAATTACGATTGACTAGTTAAGTAAATAAGTAGTTAGATTGACTAGTGAAGTAAACAAAAAATAGATTAACTAGTTAAGTAAACAAGTTATTAGATTGATTAGTTAAGTAAACAAATATTTAGACTGACTAGTTAAGTCAACAAAAATTAGATTGACTAGTTAAGTAAACAAAAATTAGATTGACTATTTCAGTAAACAAGTAATTATATTAACTAGTTAAGTAAACAAATTAGCAAATAAATAGCAAATGCAAAAAGTTAATAATAATTAAAACAACAAAATAAACAATTCTGTAATTAAACACTGCACGTGTCCAATGTTTCCTTAAGTGGACAGCCATAGTACAGTAAGCAATTAGGCAATGAGAACGCTATTTAGGCAAATTTAGGCAAACAAATCATTATCTCCCTAATTAAAAAGTGAGGATAATTATTAATTAAAACTCTTAAAATGAGTATTCAATTATATAAGTTACGATCATACTTATATATATAATTATGGAATTATATTTAACAACTTTTTGCAACTTCGTATAATTTGACTTATCGATCTGACATTGATAGACGCTTGCAATGTGGTTGGTTGTGTGGTTAAATAGATCGTTATCTAAGCTTTTAGGGTGAAATAACGTTACTTTATATAATATTTAATTTAATTAGGTTCTATTAATTAATTTATATCTTTTATTAAGTGTTATAAACGAGAGATAAGATAATTATCAAGAAATATTTAGATTTCAAAACCAGCGGGTTAAGATGCGCACAGCAGCAGCCACGATGACGTCATAAACACCTTGCTCTCTTACAGTCACCCTTTTAGTTTTACTTTATCAATGATTTTACCGAAAATATTCGACTTATTTGATATTATTTAGAATTAGAATATCACTAGGAAGGTATTTAATGCGGCTTAAATATAAGATTACTATCATTATTGCGAAGAAAAACTCGTAGATAATTATGCATCTTTCGATTCTGGCAATTATCACTCCTCAGTCACCCTTTTAGTTTTACTTTATCAATGATTTTAACGAAAATATTCTACTTCTTTGATATTATTTAGAATTAGAATATCACTAGGAAGGTATTTAATGCGGCTTAAATATATGATTACTATCATTATTGTGAAGAAAAACTCGTAGATAATTATGCATCTTTCGATTCTGGCAATTATCACTCCTTAGTGTTGAGGCGGCTCAGCTGTTCGTTGGGAAGCAGGGTTGCCATTCGTACGATAATTATAGTACGTGTACGATTATTTTGCGTCCGGTACGATGTACGATACATACCTAAGGTATAAACAACGTACGTGTGTGTGGGTTTAATTAAACAATAATACTAAAATTATATTGTAATAAGTCAATCATGTCAATCATATAACTCCTTAATAGTGATTTTGAAACTGTGTATGATAATTTTCGTTTCAGAAACGAGAATTTTAAGGTTCATGTACGATAGTCCAGTCGAAACAATCTGGCAACCCTGTTGGGAAGCCGTCTGCTACGTCAAGTGAATTCAAGTTTTATTTACATTCTTACGTCAAGCTTAGGGCATCAGGTAAGTGGGAAATGGAAGTGTCCTTTCGTTGATTCATTCAGGATGTTAATTATCCTGCCAGGAATACGGGATTGTAGGGAAATACGGGGGGACTGATGTGCTTTTGGGAGGCGCACTCGTTCTGCCTGGTTGATCGAGTACAATTTGGGGATTTTTTTTTATTTATTTTTTTTATTTTTAGGGGAAATTTTCTCCCCTCCGGAGTTGCATTGAAGGGCGTAGCTATGCATGTGGGTTCTTCCTCCGAAGGGATGCATTTAAGATTATTGAGGTATTTTATAATATATTTACCCCTCCCCCTCTTGGCAATGGCGAATTTCGCTAGCTTAGCGTACGGTAATTGGTGGCCTAGGGGTGGGGGAGGTAGGGCCTTGCCCCTAGGGGGACTACTAGTATCTCTTATCAGCTTTATCAGTGATTTTACTGCCCAATTTTAATATATTCAGATGAAAAGTTCTAGAAATGTTATTGGTATACTAGAGTGAATGTTATCACAATCCTTGGGGAGTGCCATAGCCTCTGTGCCACTGTCTTGGGGGTAGAGCTCTCTTGCTTGAGGGTATACTCGGGCTTACTATTCTATCTTATTTCTCCTCTTGATATTTTGTAGTTTTTATAGTTTATGAATATGAAAGATTTATTTTAATGTTATTGTTCTTAAAATTCTATTGTAGTTTATTTTCTGGTTTCCTTTTCTTACTGGGCTATTTTCCCTGTTGGAGCCCTTGGGCTTATAGTATGGTGCTTTTCCAACTAGGGTTGTAGCTTAGGAAGTATTAATGATGATAATAATAATTAAAATAGTAATATTAACGGCTCTGATATATGGATATTCGTTATAACTCCCTTGTTCCCTGTTAAATTAGGTTAAGTTTGTAATATTTGTTAATATTAGTATATAGGGTTAGTTTCAGTCCAAGTTATTTTCCAATAAAATTATAGTGGTGCTTTGGTAAATATATATACTTTAAATTTTAGCCTAATACACGAACCGTATATTTTTCCGACCTGCTATCTTGTGTTTTATGAATTTCCGACTATATTGGGGAAAAGAACCATTTTGAGTGTTTAAATACCCCCCTTGTATTAAAACAATTATGACGGATCCTTGTTGGAAACTATGGTTTATGGGTGAGAAAAGGCTAAAAATTAGGGACTTGCAACGATAATAGCGGTCAGAAATGTATACTAAATGCAGGATAACTTATTTGAAAAAATATAGGGCTCACGTAATGGGCAGCAATCATAATTTCAAACGTTATGACGGTAAAAACCACATTTTAAAATGGAAACGAGCAAGAACACTACCTAACCCAACCTAGGAGTCATATCCGCATCGCTCCCTACAATCCGGCCTTAGACCACCATATCCTTATCTATTAACACTTTCGCCCCCAAAGGATGTACTGGTACGTTCTTGCAAAACACTTATTTACATGTTTTTGCATATTTTTGATAACTTTATGAGAAACTTAAGGCATTTTCCAAAAGAATGAGACCAACCTGACCTCTCTATGACAAAAATTAAGGTTGTTAGAGCAATTTAAAAAAAGAATATATAGCAAAATAAGAACACTACCTAACCCAACCTAGGAGTCATATCGGCATAGCTCCCTACAATCCGGCCTTAGACCACCATATCCTTATCTATTAACCTCTACCCCCCTTACACCTGTATCCTTACCTACCTGCCGTAGACTTCCGTATCCTTAATTACTTAACTAAAGGGGGCTACGCCCCCTTTTACCTTCCCCCTCAGACTGCCGTAGTCTTATCTAGGAGAAGGACACTCTAAAATCAAACCATTGTTCTCCAGTCTTGGGTAGGGCAATAGCCTCTGTACCATGGTTTCTGTCTTGGGTAGAGTTCTCTTGCTTGAGGGTACACTTGGGGACACTATTGCATCTTATTTCTCTTCCACTTGTTTTGTTAAAGTTTTTATAGTTTATATCTAATATATTTTTTATATACAGTATTACTGTTCTTAAAATATCTTATTTTTTCTTGTTTCCTTTCCTCACTGGGCTATTTTCCATATTGAAGCCCCTGGGCTTATAACATCCTGCTTTTCCAACTAGGGTTGTATCTTAGCAAGTAGTAATAATAATAAGACAAGTCTCAACGTTGTATTTGCTATCTAGACGGCTTCACCCTGGCAAGTCAACACTAAATCATAATAATTTGTAAAACTAGCAACATATTATAGTATCTCAGATCAAGATAAAGACCATTATTAAACAATTTCACTGCTCTTCTGATGAATTGTGCAATGTTAATCACGTGCATCATTATTTCGCGAATATTTTGGGTTTTTCAGATGAACAATAAAAGCTACTGCATACGGTAAACTGAAAGGAGAGCCTTTACAACATAATTACCTAAAGAGATTAAATTAATCTAAATTTCTAAATAGATTGTGCGGAAGGTCCTTAACCCTTCTATCCCCAAAGGACGTACTGGTACATTTCACAAAACTCGCCCCTTAACCCCCATGGATGTACCGGTACGTCCTTGCAAAACACTGCTATTTGCATTTATTTTTTGCATATTTTTGATAACTTTATGAGAAACTTCAGGCATTTTCCAAAATAATGAGACGAACCTGACCTCTCTATGATGAAAATTAAGGCTGTCAGCTCAATCTTAAAAAAATATTGCAAAACGTTCTTGAAATAGAAAAACACCTGGGGGTTAAGGGTTGGAAAGTTCCAAATAGCCTTGGGGATAAAAGGGTTGACTTACAAACTTGATTGGTTCCAAGGAGCTGTTTGTAAGTCCAATTTTGTTCAATTTATGCCTAGGGTAAGCCTAACCTGAATTCCATGCCTTTGATTTCCTGCTACAAAAGTCAACAAATTTGTTTTCATGTGAAATCTATATCAGGTTAATACAAATATTGTTTCGCGTTATTTGTTTACAAGAGCACGCTCTCCATTTACTCCCAAATTAAGCAATCCTGCAGCTTTCCTCTTCTTGTACAGTAATTAGGAGGTCCTTTAACCCTTTTACCCCCAGGCTATTTGGAACTTTCCAACCCTTAACCCCTAGGGGTTATTTTTTTTCAAGCACATTTTGCAGTATATATTTTTTAAATTGCTCTAACAGCCTTAATTTTCGTCATAGAGAGGTCAGGTTGGTCTCATTCTCTTGGAAAATGCCTGATGTTTCTCAAAAAATTATCAAAAAAAGCAAGAAAAAAATATGAATAGCAGTTATTTGCAAGGACGTACCGGTACGTCCATGGGGTAAAAGGATGAGTTTTGTGAAACGTACCAGTACGTCCTTTGGGGGTAAAAGGGTTAAATGCTGGGAAAGCAAAAAAGGGCAAGATATATTGAGCAAGGGAAGAGTGGTTATAAAAAATCTAGCTCGGTTTCCTCACTAAACGACCTAGAGCTAACATCGTAAACGTAGTCAACCAAACAGAATTCGTGATACCAGCATACATAAACAGAAGTTCGTGATGCCATCATACATTTGATATATATTCTAAATATATACTAAATTAAAAATGGATTAATTACTCAAAAGTGTCCATAAAATATGCAATTTACAAATAGTGATACTTTTGAGTAATCACTCAATGTTTAATTTAGTATTGTTATTATTATTATTATTATTATTATTATTATTATTATTATTATTATTACCAGCAAAGCCACAACCCTAGTTGGAAAAGCAAGATGCTACAAGCCCAAGGGCTCCAACAGGGAAAAATAGCCCAGTGAGGAAAGGAAATAAATAAAGGATGAGAACAAGTTAACAATAAATTATTCTAAAACAGTAACAACGTCAAAACAGATGTGTACTATATAAACTATTAACATCAAAAACATATATGTCATATATAAACTATAACTCATGTCGGCCTGGTCAACATAAAAACATTTGAATATACGGTATGTATATCAAATGTACGCTGGCATCACAAACTTCTGTTTATGTATCTATGTATCATGAATTCTGTTTGGTTGACTATGTTGACACGTTGGTTCCAGGTCGTTTAGTGAGGTAACCGAGTTAGTTTTTTTTTTTATAACCCCTCCTCCCTTCCTCAACATATCTAGCCATTTTTTGCTCAACCAGCATTCAAAGAACCTCCCAATTACTATACAAGAAGAGGAGAGCTGCAGGACTGCATAATTTGGGAGCAATTGGCGAGTGTGGTCTTGTAAACAAATATGTATACAGTAATCAGTTTTTTTTTAGCGAGGCAGATTTGCACCGACTCGCAGCGGTGCCCTTTTAGCTCGGAAATTTTCCTAATAGCTGATTGGTCGGAAGTATTTTTGTCCGAATACTTCCGACCAATCAGCTATCAGGAAACTTTTCCAAGCTAAAAGGGCACCCCTGCGAGTCGGTGCAAATCTGCCTCACTAAAAAAAATAGACTATAGTTTTGCTTACTGTATTAACTAACATCTTTTTTTTTTTAAAGTATTTTTTATCTTTGTTATTTTTAGTTGGATTTGTTTGTATCTCTGAATCTTTGTACGTCCCTTATGGCTATGTCCTCTTGCTACAGTAGTCGTGCTGGAACCGAAAGGGCGGGAAAATAGATGGCTGTTGTGGAACAGTATCCGGGAACTTGCGCATAAACATTTGGAAGCTCTAAATTATCAAAAGAAATAAAACCAGCTGATGAATACATCATTGCAAAAATACAGAAAGCTCCCCAAATCGATTGAAACAAACGCACCCATAATAACTCGCTCTCAGTTTTCCATAGGTAAAATTTAGACTGAAATAGTGTTCATATTTTAATCAATGAATATGTAAGTTGCGTTCCAACCCGTGTTAAGCATAAAGAGAAAAATGCCAAAGTAGCTAGAACTCGGTTTTTTTTTTATAGCGAATTCCCAGTTTCTCTAGCAATTAATATATCGTATATTAACCAGTGTATTTTCCCTTATTAAATGTATAATTGAATCTTGCTCTAACATGTGAATCTGATGTATTTTTGTTTAATATATCTTGTGAAATGTGTAATTTTAACCATTGTCGTTGCGATAGTTTTTATGAATTGTAACCATTTCATTGCAAATTTATTTTTTTTTATTTATTTTTTTTTGTGAATTTTAACCATTGATGTTGAAAATTGGGTTTTTTTGTGAATTTTAACTATTGTCGTTGAAAATCAGGTGTTTTTGTGAATTTTAACCATTGTTGTCGCAAATTGGGTGTTTTTGTAAATTTTCACCATTGTCATAGAAAAATTGGGGTGTCTTTGTGAATTTTGACCATTGTTGTCGCAAATTGGATGTTTTTTGTAAATTTTCACCATTGTCATAGAAAATCAGGTGTTTTTGTGAATTTAAACAATTTTCGTTGAAAATCAGGTGTTTTTGTGATTTTAAACCATTGTCGTTGAAAATCGGGTGTTTTTGTGAATTTTGACCATTGTCGTTGAAAATCAGGTGTTTTTTGAATTTTCACCATTGTTGTTGCAAATTAGGTGTTTTTGCATATTACTTGTGAAATGTGTACTTTCAACTTGTTGAAAATTATTTTTTTTTTTATCACTTATAATCATATGTAAAACTAAGGTATTGGGACCACAATGAGAACTGTGGTTTGTGAATTGTACCAATAATTTGATTGGTAATTTATAAACAACGCAGGGATAGCAGCTTGGAATATATACTGTAATTGTGTCATCAATAGCAATTTCAGAGAGAAAAAAATATCGTTCAAGTAACCCTGCTAATAAAAAGGTCACATTTTAAGCTAACCTAACGTGTGATACATTTTAAGCTAACCTAACGTGTGATGCATTTTAAGCTAACCTAACGTGTGATGCATTTTAAGCTAACCTAACGTGTGACACATTTTAAGCTAACCTAACGTGTGATACATTTTAAGCTAACCTAACGTGTGACACATTTTAAGCTAACCTAACGTGTGACACATTTTAAGCTAACCTAACGTGTGACACTGTTCCTACTTTTTTGACTGGGTAATTTTCCTCAAGTGGGCCCAGACACCTTATGCTGGATGATGAAAGTATTTTCATCCAGTAGATTACAGTTTGTTTTGAATTAATCCATTAATTTTTTTTCTGCCATTTTGCGTGAAAAATATTTTTTCCCGTTGGTTTTATTGTTGCTTTGTTTTTTGATGTTATTCGCCGCATACTGGTAAGTATCGTTTTCTAATTACCACTGCCCAGCAACCCCCAACTGTAATGAGAGAACCCCACGTGAGAGTCTGGGTTTTGGGCGGGATAAAATGAAAACTAATGAATTATGGAAGATAATAAAAAAGAAAAAATTTCATGCCAAAGAAGGTAAAACTAAACCGACAGACTAAGTGTTGCAGTTCTCTCGAGTTCCATTTTGTTTCGAGCACTGTTTTCTTTCAAACACATACATCTCAGTCTTTAACATGGTATGATTTTAAAAGGGACAAAAATACCAGATCACCTAAACTTCCTCACTTAACCTAACCTAGAAACCCTGTCCTTGGGTGGGCTCCGATTGTGTGGTTCCTGATCTCGAGATTTCCAATCCTGGCTGCCGATCGCATTATTTACGACCCTGGCTACTGATGACAGGATTCCCGATCGTTGCTACTAATCTCACAATTTCCAAACGTGGTTACCGATGGCGGCTGCCGATCATATGGTTCCTGATCTTGGTACGTGGCTGATTCCATGGGAAATGATGGTCGTGGAAAACAAACCTGTGTAGACTTGTTTTGCTGGAAGAGAACACAGTTGGCTTCTCACGAAGACAAAATACAAAAAGACAGCATGTGGGAAATCTGTGCTCGTGAATGAAAGATCTTATAGCTTGTACTGTAAAAGCAAGGAAAATTATTACAGGCTCCTCTTTCCCTGGTATCATTTACAGTACGGGGAAATCTGGAACGAAATGGACTCCAGAAATTCAATGACCCAAACTTCACTGAAGAGGCATAAGGCGTCCAAACGTGGTGAATACATGAAACTCGTAGAGAAAAATATTATTATGGAAGGGAACATTCTTGATATGTAACCTTTCGCCTTTTGTATGAGGCAAGAACATACTGGGGTCATTCTCCTGAGTACAGTAGATACATTCCTGTTACATACCGTGCATCACACTCATAAGCAGAGAGAGATAAGTCAGGGGTGTTCTCGTCACCTAGCTGTGGAAGTGAATATGATCAGAGTACGTATCATCGCTCCATTGCATACGCTGGGAAGGATTGGCCTGTGGTGTTCACATCATTCGGCAGGGCGAGATGCGAAGACCAATAATATAGCGAGTGGTCACATTGAGAGTTTTCAAGTGGTGATGGGGCACATGGACGTTGGAAGTGCTGCAATGGGAAATGTAGCATGTAGACTGTGTGCGTGAAAATGTGGGCATAGGCGATTGTGCACCTGGATTAATTTGTGCCTGTGGCTGCTCATAAGTGAACAATCGTGCATATGGCTATTCGTGTTTGTACATGATCGTGTGCATGGAGGTCATGGTGCATTAGCAATCTTTGGCGTGTGTGCGCTTAGATGATCGTGGGCACAGAGGATAGTGCGTGTGGCATTGATTGCCTGTTTGAAAAGTGATCATGTTAAAAAAAACGCCTCTAGCAGACCTCACAGGACAGTCTTAAAGTTCTTACGCTTGGAGGAGTTTATGAAGCCTTTGGGGAATGCCTTCCTTGGGGTCAGGTTTTGGTACAGTGCGTCTCTTTCCACAAATCTGTGCAAAGGAACCAGACTGAAACTTTGGAAGATTGGGATGCTCAGTTGTACTGTGTTTCTGTGACTTCTTCCTCCGCAGGCATTCTGAAGATTTGTTTTTTCTGTCTAGAACTCTGCAACAGGTAAGGGGAAAGCAGCGGTAGCAGTGCATACCGATAACCCTGCTTCTCTTACTAATGAGAGAAATTGTCCATGAAAGGGGAGGTAGGGTGTCCCCCGTCATCCCAACCAAAGTGCATATGCTCAGTTTATACAAGAGTTTTGAGACCCGATGTTTCTTCCTACTATGGGGTAACTCTACACCTCCCGGAAAGATACCGATCATAGGTGAAAGGTGTGAAAACACTTCCACTGAGTACCCAGGCACCTCCCTAGTTTTGTGTGCACCAACGTTTCTTCCCACTATGGGAAAACTCTTAGTACTTACTCTAAGAGAAGGTTCGTGGTACAACACTCCCGTTCCCATGGGAAGAGAAACTGTGGGAGTTATGCATACATAACTCCTATCGATCTGATTTTCTGGATATTCTCGATGATGTCTTCTACTCCTTCAGAAGTTGCAGCAAAGGTGAGGCAGGAAAGAAGAGATTCTTCTCTGAGTTTTGTAGGTCGATGAAGACGCTCTCATGTGGAAGAGGCCGCAACAGCACAGCCAGGTGATTCGTCTTTATCTCCTTCCGGTATTAGCAGACACTGAAGGAACGAAAAACGGTGGTACCTGGTATGAGGAGCTATTCTGAAAACGAAGCACCAGCAATATCCAAAGAAAACCAGCATCCTTAGGTTCATGTTGCCGTCATCGTTGTCATCATAGTGCAGACACACATGAGGAATGGATCAACAAGGCATGCCATCCGATAGGAACAGGTACATTGGATAGTGGCAGATAGCACAGAAAACTTCAACAGAATTACAGTTACTATCAGGAAACTGCATAGCCGCGGCTTCTTCCGTTAATATCCCTTGAACACGCCTGTATGCAAGACCATTTAATTAATGTGAAAGAGAAAAGCAAAATAATAAAACAAACGGATAAAAACACAGAATTAAGTCTATACAGTCGACCCTCTTGTCATAACGGTTTCAATATACAGTACAGTACCACATGTGGAGATTGCACAATATTTAAAATAAATTTTTGGTTCTTCGTGGATCCTCCCGGTTAGGACTGATGTGCGCAGGCAGACGTTTTCAAACCACCTATGCTTCTTTGCACCTGGCCTTCGCAGTGTTTCCATCCCTACATAACAGTACCACTCTAGCTGACTGTCTCACTCTAGTATCTTTCATTACAAAAGCGTCTCCCATGAGAGTATGTCAAAGTTACTGAAGTATTTATGCTTTGTGGGGATACCTTAACGTGTGGTGAAAGGGTTTCTGTATCGCCATGATCATCAAAGCTCTACTAGTCAGGGCCACCCATACAGCCTGGTTTGCTGTGAGTGATCAGACTAAAAGTCTCCCATCGAAACCAATCCGCAGTTGGCCAGCATTGTGATGAAATCTGGACAAACCCCTGACATGATAATGACATGTTTGAGGTCATTGTCCTGCAAAGGATTAGAAAGGGCTGTATTTGTTGTTATTGTGTACGTTATTGCTTGAGGAGTGCACATGGGCACGATGTTCTATCTTGTTTCTCTTCCTCATGTTTTTTTTATAGTTTATATAGGCAATATTTATATAAATGTTACTCTTCTTACAATATTTTATTTGTCCTTGTCTTCTTTCCTTACTGGGCTATTTTCTCTGTTGGAGCCCCTGGGCTTAATAGCATCCTGCTTTTCCAACTAGTATTGTAGCTTAGCAAGTAATAATGATAAGGTCACATCGTGCTCTTGCAGTTGTCGGCAAGGATCTTCTCCAACCAAGGACAAGCATTTCATTCCTGTTCTGTTCGCGGACCAACTGGCAAATTCCCTAGGGGAGGAAGGATCCTTCAATAAGATGTTGAAGTGATGTCATTGGAAAAGTCCAGGGAGACCTAGCGAGAGGAGTCACGTAACTGTGTTGTACAGAGAACCTTTCCCTCGGGGAAGCGATACCAGTACAGTACGCTCCTACTTCATTCCTGTGGTAAGAGGACACATATTGTCACCCTCATAAACTAACTGCCTAAGTCATTTTCTCCGCTTGTTGGAAATAAAAAAGAAAACCTCATTTCCTAATTCTTTATATCATTGTGTTGAGCTTCAATTAACAAATTATAATTCACAAATTCTTCTGTTAAGAATTTGAGAATTGAAGCTCAAGACAATGATATAAAGAATTAGGAAATGAGTTTTTTTTTTTAATTTCCAAACAAGCGGAGAAAATGACTTGGCAGTTAGTTTATGAGGGTGACGATATTGGGAATAGACCCATCCCAGAGTAGACAAATTGGCATATTACAGGAGTTCATTTACCTCCTTCTTGTGACCAGTTTCGAGAAGGAGCACACGCAGTAGCAACTGCTACCTGTGCTCTGGTCCTACGAGGATGAGCACTTCCACTACCGGTGGAATAAAGGGCTTTGCTTTCTTTCCCTTCTCCTTCCTAGACGTTTGACTTTCTCTCTCTTTCTTCAGGAGAGTTAGCAGTCCTTGCTAATATCTTCTGAATGAGGGAAAGTCTTACCCAAACAGATGGAAGACATCCCCGAAGCACAGGTTAACCAATCGGGCTGAGTCTTGCAAGACAGTGAACAAACCCTTTGTATGGTTTTGTGGGAGGAGAATCACCACATAAAAAGGAATTTGGTACTAGGTATAGAGAAAGAGCAACATGTATGTGAGAGCAAACTAAAGTAGAGAATATTCTAAAAAAAAAGTAAGAAAAAGAAGTGGACGTGGTCAGGACATGTAATAAGAATGACAGATAATAGACGGACATTAAGAATAACAGAATGGATCTTTAGAGATTATAAAAGAAGTAGAAGGAAAAGAAGACAATGGATTGACGAGCTAAGAAAATTTTTTGGTAATGACTGGCATAGACCATAAACAGATGCAAGGGGAAGGATGTACCGGAGGGTTTGTCTTGCGGTGGACAAGATTTGGTTGGATGTAGTCTTATACTTCTCCTAGACCAGTGGTTCCCAACCTGGGGAAAATTTCCCCCTGGGGGAAATTTGAAGCTACCAGGGGGGGAAATAATTACACTACCTACCAACTAAAAAAAGTATCAGGTGATAAAGCTAGCCCTGATATTGATACACTGGTGCACAAGAAGCAGCCTCAACCTTCTCACTAATTCAGTTTTGAAGTAGAAGAATAAACAAAAGTCCTTTTATTTTGCTACTAGCCGCTCTCCATATACTGATAAATAGTTAGAGTAAAATGGATAGAGAGCGGTTAGTAACAACTAACCTCATAGCTCTATGGCTATGCGGTTAGTTGTTACTAACCGCTCTCTATCCATTTTACTCTGGAACTATTTGTTTATCAGTATATTTGTATAATGGAAAAATTAATTAGTAAGTCGTCACAGTGTGTTTCAACTACTCTTTCCCTCATACACATGAAGGGGGAAATCTGGAGGGTTGCACTGGGTGCGGGGGGGAAATGACAGGAAAAAGGTTGGGAACCACTGTCCTAGACCCTTAGCTAAACATTCCCAAACAGAAAGAAAACAAGGAACTTTCAGACATTGCAGCCACCTTACCAATGGACCTCGCGATCCCAAAGGAACATGAGAGAGAGAGGAATGAATTTAAAGTGTTTCAAACCGTTCTCCTTGTTTTTACGGTCGACTCTAATGGGGAAAAGTTACCTGAGGACCGTTAACTGATCTTCCCGTTTCAAAAGCAAGATGGGAAGTGCCATACAATCTGGCATCAGGAAAATGGCAAGTACTGTCCCATATGGTCTGCTAGCAGAAAAAATTGCATTCTCAGTGAACCTGAAGGATACTACACTAAGATACCCATTCTTCAGTCCATTAAAATGATCTCCTCCTCACCCTATAGGCTTTGGTTTTCAGTTGAAAACCAGGACGTTAGACTGCCTATCACCTTGAGCGTTTATGCTCACCTTTCTGGTACCTGTTCATTTGAGACTCTCCTCTTAGGTTTTCTCAATTGTATTGTCCTGTCCCCCTCCTGAGGCAGTGCTCCAAGTCCGACAGTTGACCTCCCTTTTGCCGTGACCAAAGAATGGTCCATCGGGAACCTAGTCGTATGGCCAGACAACAATTGAGGACTGGGCTGTGCTGATAACACATTGAATGTTCATTTCAGCAAACAAAGGTTAGTGGCTTGGTTGCTCCCACACGACCAAGAACCTCCAGTTGGATGGTAAGAATGTCATCTGACACTTATCCCGTCATGGGGGAACTCGTTCTACGTGGTCTCCCATATCAGTGGTTGCTCCAGGATTGTTGATAGCATCACTGGTAAGCAGCCAGCAATTTCCCTTCCTAAGGATTTTAGTAGTAAAGGAAACCTGGGAAGATCGGGCTTGGTGTCTGATTGATGATTTCCCCGCCAGGGAAGTTCCACTTGAACCCCCCATCCAGGGACCCTGCCAATCTTAGATGAATCCAAGGAGGGTGGGGCTCACTTGGAATGCAGGAACACCTTGGGAAAGTTGTTCACGGAATTAAAGCTCCTGTCGTTCAAGTCTAAGCAATGCTTTTTGCCATCTTCCCAAAGCCCCACATCTTGCGCTCGCTTGCGATCAGTTAGCCTATTTCACCTAGGAGTAGTAGAGCACGAATCATGGTTGTGCTCCTCTGGGGCTTACTCTGCTGTTTGCCTGAAGGATATGCTTAAAGCAAGTGTTTTCAGCATGCTCATCCCTCACTTGAGGTAATCGCAGAGCTTTTCCCAGCGTTCGACAGTATGTACTCAAGGTAATCACTTGTCTCACCTGAGCGCTCGCTCGCACCTGGATGCTTTTGACCTGGTGAATGTCCCTTTTAGACTTTGAACATGCTTGAGGCAGTTATTTGTCTAGAATAGGTGGTTTATTCCCCTGCTTAGGCACTTACGTCACTCTAAAACAAAGATGGGTATGTTTTTTTATCGAGAAACCTAGATGCTGCTATAGCTAAGCACTCTGTGCTTTTACGTGTACGTTATCCAGGGTTCACATATTAGGGAAGCGTCATCTTTTTTTCTGGAAACAAATTCCTCCAAAGTCTCCATTCAGGGCAAGAGAGAGGGTTATTGAAAAATAGGAAGTTTCCCTACTAATTCCTGTAAAGGATTCCAGTTATTTTTAGGACGTCTTACCTCGGGAAATCTGAATTCAGCGATTACAATCATGCATTCTACCCTAATAATAGAAAAAAAACAAGAATTTAGGCATTCTTATTTGAAGCACTTGCCTTCCCAGAGTTAAGAAACACTTCAAGGTACATTTCCTTCCTAGTACAGTACAGGGATAAAGAATTTGCCCAGCATATGCACTGCAGCAGAACGATCCCATCCCGAGACTGTGAGTTTTGAGTTTTCAGTTTTATTGAAGGCTTTATGTATAGAGGCTTCTTGTATGAGCGATTTTACATACATCTAGATTTTATTCGCCTCGGTAAAGGAGTCAGACAGCTGATGATGATCAAACGAAAGAAAATGGGACCATTTTCTTTTTGAACAAGTAGTCTTTAAAGCCCGGTCGGTTGGAGTTTCGATATATGCTCCTACCATCTTTTCTATTGGGGGAGATAGTTAAGCCATTCAACCGAGGACAAAGCAAGCTACAATTGCTCAAGTGCTATTGTGTTTTCCTCCTCAACAGTCCATAACTGCAGTCATCTTCGGTCTATTCCGCTCTTGCTCTTCACGAGCAAAAGGAACGACACCCTAATGCTAGCAGCTTTGGAACATTCCCCACTCAGACTGACGATGCAAAATTTTTCAGAACGTTTCCATTTAAGCTTGTATTCGCTGATCTATTTAGTGATGGCTCGGTGTTCAATACCTCCATTTCTCTTGTTCGATCTCCCATTAAAGCCATATTAGATGTACTACCAGGGGTTCAAACTTTTTTTTTTTTTTTTTTAAGAGATCGCGCATGGCATAAGTAAATGATCACTTTTACTTCTGTCATTGCAATTTTTTTGGCTAAGACTGTTGAGACGCCTAGTCTCCCTTGAGTGCCTAGCTCAAAACGGTTAACTTCAGATGTAGTCTATGCAGTGGCAATGCAAGGCCTTTTAATTGCAAAACAAGGTCCCTCTTGGAATAATGTTCTGATAAAGGAGATCAAAGACAGATTATGAGGGGTGGCTTTCTGACACCAACCTCCACAGGGGTGAAGACTTTGTTTTCCCTTCTGGAACTTTTGCTGTTCATTGACACATTAAGGTTGTGGAGCCCCACCAGCTCCAACACGGAATGTCAGGTCTGTGGTCCGCGTAGATCGAAATTTCCACGTCAGGCGACTTGTTTCGCCTTCCAGCATTCGTAACCTCTCCTGTTGAATCACTTGGTAGTTTTGATAAGTGACAATACAAGGAAATACTAATTTCTTGTCAGCTTTGCTTTCTAGCCGTACAGATCCTACTTCGGATAGAGAGCAACGCAGTCTCACTGTCGGTCCGCTTCATCTCGGGCAAAGAGGACATTCTGTTAAACAATCTGGGCAGGTAGACTCACGTAGTTTGGATCTGAGTGGTTTATATATCCTTGGACACGAACACTTTGGCTTTTGGGGGTTCACCAACAATAGACCTTTTGTGTCGTCCCTCATTTGGAAATTCCTAGTATCCTGGTTCTTGACATCTTTGGGACGTACGCTATGTCGACACCTTTTTCCCATTTTGCTCATTAAGGAAGGTTCTCAACTGGATCAGATTGACTCACAACCTCAATATGACTCATTGCTCCACTGAGGCTGTAAGTCGAGTGATACACTGTCCTTTCACTGCCACTACCAGGGTTCTCCTTCCAGACCGGTTAACAACCACAAACCCGGATCTTCCACAATTTAGTGGAGTTCCTTCGTCTTCATGCTTGGAGGTTATCCAGCATCTCCTGCAGAAAGAGTTTTACAAAACTGGTGTCTGAATACCTCAGGATAGCATCCTCCCCAGTTTATCAAGTGAAATGGGTTTTTTTTTTCTGTGGTTTGGTATCATTGGAAGGGGTCTCTCTCCCCTTGGAGCCTCTATACCCATGATAGCTTATTTTACTGTTTCCCAAGAGGTAAGAATCTTCTTAGTGTCGACATTGAGAGGCTATAGCTTGGTCTTGAGACAGGTCTCGAGGCTGAAAGGGGTTGACCTTTTCCTCTAAAAGTAGAGCTGTCTATGCGTTCTCTAGGTTGGAAAAAAGGTCTGCCCTTCAATAAAAGGGAGGCCTTCGCCTTAGAAGGTGTCTGAAGTTCTATGTTCTCTAGAGGAGGCTTTGTATGAACCACTGTCCGTAGCAACAGACTACTGTATAGCTTACATTGGAAGCAATCCTTGTTCTCGCTCTGACCTTAACTAGGAAGGTTAGTGAAAAATATAGTTTCTCCTGCGACATCGCTTTGTCAGGAAGATGGCGATGAAGTTTTTTGTTCTTTCATTCCTGACTTTGTGGCTAAGACTCAAAATAAGTCGATACCTGGTACCAGTGTCTTAGGGAGGGAACCATTCTTTCTGATTGGTGGTTGTGTGTTTGATAAGGGCACTGTGGCGCTTCCTCAGGTACACGCGTGGAGCTCGTCTCCAGAGGAAAATCTCTTATGTCAGCGACAGGAGAGTTAAGATGATGATGACTTAAAACATGATTTCTGTGTAAGCTAGGGAGTTCACCGAGTGTTGCAAACCATCTTTTTCCCAAAGTGGGACACGTCCCAGAGCTTACAACATCAGGTGCGTGTGTCCTTGGCATTCAGAAAGATCCTTTCTGTAACACAGGTTTTACAAGTAGGCCTTGGGAAGCATCAAACTCTTTCACAGCCCACTACCTGCAAGATGTGACTTAAAAATTCCTAGACGTGTTTTCTCTAGGCCTTGTGGTATCTATTCAGCAGATGGTCAAGCTACCTTAGCTTTCTTACAGGACTTTTTAGTGGTTATTATTAATATTATTGCAACCTAACCTATAACCCTAGTTGGAAAAGCAAGATGCTATAAGCCCAAGGGCTCCAACAGGGAAAAATACCCCAGTGGGGGAAAAAAAAAGTGACACAATTAACTACACAAGAAGTAATAAGCAATCAAGATAAAAAAATTAAGAAGAGTAATAACATTAAATTAATCTTTCATATATAAACTATAAAAACTTCAGTAAAACTAGAGGAAGAGAAATAAGATAGAACAGTGTACCCTCATGCAGGTTGATCAAGGAAAGAGATTAGTTTTAGTCTGGGTTGGATGTAAAAGAATGACTCTCTTTTTCTTTTCTTCATCTTACCCTTTCTGTGGTCACAGCATCCAACACCCTGTCAGCTGGTCTTGTTGATTGTAGGTAGCCCCATGTAGCTCATAGCTATTGTATACATACAGTATTGTATTTTAAACTTTACATCCCACACTCCTTACGAGGGAGAGTGTGGTTTGTCTAGGTAAACCAGTGTGTGTACTCCCAAAACTTTGCATGTATTTTGCCTGAGACGTACTGCGGTAACATGTGTGTTCTCACACTAGCTTACTGCTAGTGTGCAGGTTTTCGACCCACTGGTATTGTAAAGCCACTGGTTAACGAGGCGTCAAGATTCTCACTTCCTATACATTATCATGCTGGAGTGTAGAATAATGTTGGAGTGCAGAATTCCTGGGTAAAGGTTTCCAACCAGTTTGAAAAGGGGACTTCCACCCACAATAGAGCGAGTCTCCCCTTTAAAGAACTAGGGTTTGTATTTGTATTGGAACAAATGATATATTTGGAAATACTTTGCACAAATTTTCCCACCAACTTCTACCCCCAGAAATCTGGTAACAACCTGTATGGTTGTTGACTACTTAAAAGTTTTAATAGCAGTGTTCCAGATTTTTGAAGTTATACTCCTATGTAAAGAACTCATTTGTATACTTAGGAAAAATACAAATTGCTTCCAAATTTGTCGTATTCTGGAAAAGGGGAGCCAAAAAAACGCAACCCATTATTATTCGATGTCATACATGAACCACGTGAGAAAAAACCACGGCTTCACTCAACTTTGTCTGAAAAAAGAATGAAGAAACAAGGTAGAGATGCCTTTTTAACCAACATATGTTTCTTTGCAGCATGTTAAATAGTGAGAACATAGGATTTGTACATACCTTTGTAAAAATAATTTCAATTTTGTCACTGACATACTTTTTCATTGAAAGAATTAATTACTCGTTAAGTATTGCCAGTCAAGGTTTGTAACGTGTAGAGGTCAATTTTGGCAATTTCCAGGCTCACATTTTCTATCCACTGCAGACTCAATGCGGTAAGCAGTGTCTTCCGGAGAGCCAAAACACAGAGGGGTAGGGATGGGATGAGGGTGACGGGCAGTAGCTTAAGCAGTGTCTTCCGGAGAGTCAAAACACAGAGGGGTAGGGATGGGATGAGGGTGACGGGCAGTAGCAGCAGCAGCAGACTGAAATATGTTAGGATTTTTCTTATAGCTAGTTCTTTTTTTTGAGTACAGTATAAGGATAGGTGAGTGAAAGATAAAGCCCATAAATAAAAGGCTTTTCAGTGATTAGGCTTTGATATGGGATATGTTCCCTTTTCTCCTGCCTCTCTTCCTTCTACTCCCCCGTTATCGTCTTACTCTCACTACTTCAACCTTCCGTTTCTTCCTCAAGTTCACCCTCAGGTTATAGCTAATACAATATTGAGCAGTACATTAACCCTTTTACCTCCAGGCTCTTTGGAACTTTCCAACCCTTAACCCCAGGGTTTTTTTTTTTTCAAGCACATTTTGCTATATATATTTTTTAAATTGCTCTAACAGTCTTAATTTTTGTCATAGAGAGGTCAGGTTGGTCTCATTCTTTTGGAAAATGCCTGAAGTTTCTCAAAGTTATCAAAAATATGCAAAAAAAAATATAGATAGCATTTTTTTGCAAGGACGTAGCAGTATGTCCATGGGGGTAAAGGGATTTTCGTGAAACGTACTAGTACGTCCTTTTGGGGGTAAAAGGGTTAACTCAAGAAAATAGTGAGCAATTCAACTATGGTACCCTCGAGAGCGCTTCCGTAATATTGCGGCCCCCTATTATGATAATGTGTCGGTGCCGACTCCATTATATGTGTAACCTAAGGACTGTCATCACCTAACATCAGAGCTCTGAAACTGAGGAAAGTAACGAGGCCTGTGATGTGCTTGCAGGAAAGTAACGAGGCCTGTGATGTGCTTGCAGGAAAGTAACGAGGCCTGTGATGTGCTTGCTAATTCTTACCTATGGTCCATTTCTTTTAGCGAGTCATATTTGCACCGACTATAATTCTAACCAATCAGCGATCAGGAAACTTTTCTGAGCTAAAAGGGCACCGTTGCGAGTCGGTGCAAATATGACTCGCTAAAAGAAATGGACTATAGTGTGCTCTGTCTGCGATGGCAGTTTGTCGATTGGTCGCACCTGCTGTTGTTTTTAATGCAGTCTTTTTTAATTGGGGTTGATTTCCAATGCACACACTGGTTTGTTTGTTGGCAAATATGAAAGAATATGGAATCGTTCACATCAGTGTCTCAAGATACGTAAGCATAGTTACTGCTCACACAGCTAAGTTGCTTGTGTACTTTTTCGTCTCCAATATGCATGGGGCAATGAAGTCAGGCTGCTTCGATACAGAATTGTTTGTTGATGTAATTGATTCCAAAAGAAAAGCATGAACGTCGGGATTATGTATTGTATAGGAGCGTTAGCCATAAATTTCATATAAAAATTTGTTTTTTTCTTTTTCATGTTGATAAAACTTCAAACACTACTCTTCATCTTTGTGAGAATTGCATAGATGAAGGTGCTTCAGATTTTTAATAGGCCATCTGTAGGATGTTTAAGATTGGATAATGGCAATGAGAAACATAGTGTTCGGTGAGGAGTATAACGAGAAGGTGCATCTCTTACAAGATCTGGATACAGACTGACCAACTCGCCTGTTACTGTTCTTAAAATATTTCATTTACATTGTTTCCTTTCCTCACGGGGCTATTTTCCCTGTTGGAGCCCCTTGGGCTTATAGCATCCAGCTTTTCCAACTAGGGTTGTAGCTTAGCAAGTAATAATAATAATAATGATAATCACCATGCAATGCACGAGTCGGGAATAGTTCCTACGTTGGGAGAACATATACATTATAATCTTACACCATCCAAGGGAACACACACACACACACACACACACACACACACACACACACACACACACACACACACACAAAAAAAAAAAAAAAAAAAAAAAAGTAAATACTGTAATCACAAGCATGTTAACCACCTTATCACATCTGTACTTGAACTGGCTGGTAACGATACGATTCACAACCTTATCTAATAGCTTGTTAAAAAATGAGGCCATCTTGTCTGTCAGGAACTTCTACTTGTGGTTAGAGTTTTAGCTATTAGTTTGTTTCCATTTCTTGGTTCTAGTTTTTTGTAACTACATGGGGAAAGAGAATTCTGTCGTCTGTTTCTTGTACTGTTTAGTATCTTGAATGTATTTTATAATTGGCCTCTTTAATTTGATGCTTTTATAGAATATATAGACTGAGGTGTTCTAGCCGCGTGTTGATATCTAAAGTTTATGATTTGTTTTATTAGTTTGGTTTCTTTTTCTTATCTATACTGTGTTTACAACCCTTCCAAAAGTCTAAAGTTACTGCCAGATCATTTCTAAGACAGCATCTATAAAGTTTACAATGCTTCCAGAAGTCTAAAATTACTGCCAGATCTTTGCTAAGACAGCACCTATAACATTTACAACCCTTCCAAAAGTAAAATTCCTGGCAGATCCTGGCTAAGACAGCATCTATAAAGTTGACAACCCTTCCAAAAGTCTAAAATTACTGCCAGATCTTTGCTTAGACAACATCTATAACATTTACAACCCTTCGAAAAGTCTAAAGTTACTGCCAGATCATTTCTAAGACAGCACCTATAACATTTACAACGCCTCCAGAAGTCTAAGATTACTGCCAGATCTTTGCTTAGACAACATCTATAACATTTACAACCCTTCCAAAAGTCTAAAATTACTGCCAGATCTTTGCTTAGACAACATCTATAACATTTACAACCCTTCGAAAAGTCTAAAATTACTGCCAGATCTTTGCTTAGACAACATCTATAACATTTACAACCCTTCGAAAAGTCTAAAGTTACTGCCAGATCATTTCTAAGACAGCACCTATAACATTTACAACGCCTCCAGAAGTCTAAGATTACTGCCAGATCTTTGCTAAGACAGCATCTTTAATGTTTACAACCCTTCCAAAAGTCTAAAATTACTGCCAGATCTTTGCTTAGACATCTATAACATTTACAACCCTTCCAAAAGTCTAAAATTACTGCCAGATCTTTGCTTAGACAACATATATAACATTTACAACCCTTCCAAAAGTCTAAAGTTACTGCCAGATCATTTCTAAGACAGCATCTATAAAGTTTACAATGCTTCCAGAAGTCTAAAATTACTGCAAGACCTTTGCTCAGCATCATTCATACTGCTAGTAATTGTGCTTACTCTTTTACTCGTATTTGGTACAGTTTATGTATATGGTTAGTATTGTCCTTATTCATTTTACTTAACCCTTTTACCCCCAGGCTCTTTGGAAATTTCCAACCCTTAACCCCAGGGGTTATTTTTTTTCAAGCACATTTTGCAGTATATTTTTTTTAAATTGCTCTAACGGCCTTAATTTTTGTTATAGAGAGGTCAGGTTGGTCTCATTCTCTTGGAAAATGCCTGAATTTTCTCAAAAAAAATATCAAAAATATGAAAAAAAATTTTTATTGCATTTTTTTGCAAGGACGTACCGGTACGTCCATGGGGGTAAAGGGATGAGTTTTGTGAAACGTACCAGTACGTCCTTCGGGGGTAAAAGGGTTAAACAATTTTTAAACTCAAACTTTATTATAGCCATATACTTTTATATTAAAGAAAAAAATGAATTTTGGAACACTCGCCAGTGACGATACTAAAACTTGATTGATGGTGATGATTAGCTTTGCAGTATTGAATAATGTGGATGATGATGGTGAATAAACTGCATAGCAAATTAAACCATGATAGGTCTTCTGAAAGCACTACTGTATTTCAGCAGGCTCTTCATCAGGCGGTGTAGTACTGTAGCCTTGTCTTTGTTGTCTAACGTAACTTATTTAATAAACATAGAAGTAATACAGCTCTATTAGTAAGTACTATTCAAATATTTACACCATTAAAAGTAAAAAATAACCAAATTAGCTGCAGAAACAACATGAATAAAAGGTTAAAAGAAACTTTTTAACTGTTTTTTATGATACTGTACAGTACTGTACACTAAAAGCCATACATAGCCTTCAATACTAAAGTCAATTTTTTTTAGCAAGGCAGATTTTCACCAACTCGTAGTGGTGCCCTTTTAGCTCGGAAAAGTTTCCTGCTATTATTGGTTAGAATTATCTTGTCCAACCAATCAGCGATCAGGAAACTTTTCCTAGCTAAAAGGGCACCCCTGCGAGTCGGTGCAAATCTGCCTCACTAAAAAGAATTGACTATAATTACTAGAACTTAAACATTACTTGTAGGAAATTATTCAAAATGACTTGCTTCATGGCCCAATAAAGAAGACATCTGTATGAGGATTGCTCGGAAAGGCGCAGTAATATAATTACCCGTTAAAGGTTAAAGGTGTCTGGTTTCAGTTCCAGTTCCATCAGAATAGATGCTCACCAGAACGTCAGCCGGGCAAGCCCAACCCCCCAATGTGGTGCCCTACCACAGCAGTAGCCTCCCCAGTAAACAGCTTAAACTCACGGCCCTGGGCGGGGATCGATCTCTTGCCACGCGAATGCGTGACAAACACGTTACCACTGTACTAGCCGGAGGTTTAAAACACTAATAAAGTGAGAAAGGGAGCGAACATCAACCAAATAATGCAACTGAGAGAGGCAAATACCTTGATTCACACGATATCTTTTGGGATATTCGCTCCGTGGATAGTAACCCCATGATCCCTTTACAGGGGACATTCTCTGGTGTATCACTCGCAGAAATATTCAAGTAGAAAGCTGCCTAGAGGAACTTCCATCAGGACGACATGGCTCGAGCCCAAAGTTACCCATTATTCAAATAAAAAACACTAACATAGTGAGAAAGAGAGCGATCAACCAAATAACGCTAGAGGAAGGGGCAAATACCTAGATAAAAACAGGTACAAGTTGTAAATCTTGGTTTAATGGAATGAATTATTGGTAAGGAGCTGCCAATTCATACCTAATCCTATTGCCATGTGGTTGTACCAGCTTGTCTTGCCATGGATAGGGGAAAAAGTTCTCTTAATACTTTATTTCTGAAGTAATTGTCGAGTCTCTTCTTTCTTAGGACGAATAGCATGTTTATCTCTGATAAGCTTTTCTTTCTTAGAACGAATAGCATGTTTATCTCAGATAAGCTTTATGGATTATTGTTGATACAGTGAACCCTCGCTACTTCGCGGTTCGACCATCGCGGATTCACCACTTCGCGGATTTTTTCCATAACCCATATATATACAGTACAGTAATATATATATATATATATATATATATATATATATATATATATATATATATATATATATGTATGCATGTATTTATGTATATATGTAGGTATGTATATGTGTATACATATAAATATATATATATATATATATACACACACACACACACACACACACACATATATATATATATATATATATATATATATATATATATATATATATATATATATATATATATATATATATATATATATATATATATATATCTATATATCTATATATCTAAAGTAGGAAGATGTGATGTAGTTCTAAGGGAAAAGTATGGGAAATATGTCTGGGTAATAAGCAAAGCTCTACCTCCAGTTTGTTTCTACATTATGATCAGAGATAAATGTAAACAAAACATTGGTTGCCATTTTTTATCGTGCTTTTTAGCATGTTTAGGAAATGCATGATATAAAATCACCTTTACTATTTGTGCCTGTTTTAGTTTAGGGTACTGTAGTACATGCATTAAATGTTCTGTACATTAAAGGGTAGTTTGTTAACAGTACTACGTACAAGGGAAGGTTTTAAAAGTCTGAATATACATGTTGAATAAATAGGTAAATATGGTGTCACTACTTCGCGGATTTTCACCTATCGCGGCCGCGACTGGAACCTATCTACCGCGATAAACGAGGGTTCACTGTACTATGCAACTGAGATGAATGTCAAGTTATGCGTTTAGTTTATGAAAACAAGGTTGTTCCAACACAGAGACTTACCGCGAAACACTTTCTTAGGAGTTACCTGGAACCTCCTCTCAAACGACCAGAGTTTTGTGTAGTTTACCCTACTCCCATTTTCTGTAATGGACCCCCACTACACATACCTTCAGGCGCCTGGTTCGCCTTTAAAAACAGCAGATACCCCAGAAACAGGACCCTCCTGGGGAAGAAGCACCGACTTCTTCCCCTTAACAGACTTACCTCGTCCCCTACTCTGGGTAGGGGAAGAAGAAGGAACTCTACCAGAACCCTCTCCGGCCGAAGTCGCAGGAGAAGAAACACTAGTCTTCCTGGGAGAACGCTTCGAGGACTTCTTTTTCTTGGTCCCATACTTGACCCATTGGACCTCCCCAGGCAGCACATTCCGGACACGTATCCGAAGGAGAGCACAAATTTGCGAGTTACTACAATTTGAGACTTACAATCTCCTAAGCAATGTAACAAAGCCAGGAAATACTAACATACAGTAATCCTTCGACACATCGCTGTTCGCCTATCACTCCCTCGGTATATTGTTGTAGGTTAGGTTAGGTGAAGGCAGGTATTAACTCAGCCGTTTTAACATTATCTCTCTAATTGATGATTTCTTACTATTATGCTAACAAAACCATCTTGGTATTTTCATCCTTTGTGGTGTTATTTCTTTTTGATGGATGTAGCGTAATTTTATTTGCATACGGCAGTTGGTTTTAAGTTACATGATGAATGCAACATAATTTTGCTGTCATGGTTTTGAGTTAAACCCATATTTTCTCTACATGAATTTTTGTGCTCACTCCATAACCTTATAAGCTTCATTTTGGGAACTTTATCCTCTATTTTTTTTTATTTTGAAAAGATATATTACCAGTTGAAGGGTACTGTTGGTTACTTATTCTGATTTTATATCCTAACCAGAATTGTTTATCACAATGTCTTCTTCAGAAAATATAAAATTTAAGGAGATATTTTCCCCTAATCTTTGTCTACCCATTAGAATAGATGTCATTAGTCTATAGGATTCAAAGAAATAAGTCTAAACCTCATTCTTCATAGCTGTGGCCTTGGCTAATGTTTGAGAATTGCAAGCTTAGAATTGTGGGCGCCTATTGAAAACGTAAATCTAACAAGAGGCCCTTTGCATCAATAGGCGTAAGAGGAGATGATGATTCGAAACGCCCCTGTCTGGTGATCTTCTGGACTGCGGTTTGAGACTTGCGCAAGTTAGGTAGTTTATTGAAGTGTCTGCAACCTCACCATCCTTTTGAGCTAAGGATGCGGGTTTTGGGGAGCCTATAGGTCTACCTATAGATTCATTAGCAGCCATTGCCTCTCCCTGCCAGGTCCTACCTTTGGTAAAGGGGGCTTTGGGTTCTGATTACTGTATATGCATATATGCGTGAGCAACCCTTAAACTAAATATGCAGAACTTTCCCTCCTTCCAGAATTTAAGAACTCTTAATTATTTCAAGGGTAAGAGTTTAACCAGATATATTAACCTTCTCTGGTAAGGAAATGGAAGAATTAGTACTGTGCTCGGCTAGAACTAAAAGTTCACTTAATAAGGCCATCAGCTTATGGGCTAAAAATGCAACCTTGAAGAGAGAGAGAGAGAGAGAGAGAGAGAGAGAGAGAGAGAGAGAGAGAGAGAGAGAGAGAGAGAGAGAGAGAGAGAGAAAGCGCTCTCTAGAAGTCAAAGAGGAATTTTACTGTTGTCTTGGTACTGTACCACCTTGAATTTTACTGGGACAGGGAAGTACAGAAATTTGAGTTTTGGGAAGAGAAGGAGTTGGGCAATTTGAATAGCAAGGTAATTTATATGCTATGCAAATTCAAACCACATTCATAAAAGGTTGACAATTAAGCTTTTTTTTTATTATTAAGGTTTTTTTTATTATTATGGCTTTGCTCCCAATTTTTGTGAACGTTTAGCTATGAATGAACAAAACTTACCACCTAATCTTCACTTAATCTTTAATCTTTTTTAATGTGAGTGAGATCAGGGTGAGGGGTAGATGGAGATGGTTTGGGCATGCTCTTTGCACTCTTCAAGAGAGATTAATTCACCAAACTATCAACTGGTCTCCACAAGGCACTAGAACAGTTGGAAGACACATGCCTACATGCCTGAGGACTATGAAGCAGGAAGTAGGAGATGATAAATGGAGAATTATTGAATTAAAAGTTCAAGATAGAGACAACTGGCGATATCTAAACGAGGCCCTTTGCGTCAGTAGTCGTAGGAGATGATGATGATGATGATGTACCCTCTCATAGGAGTTATTTGGTATAAGGGTTGTGGTAGCTCATGGGAAACATCGCTGCCTGGCAACCTGCTGGACAGGAGTTTCAGACACAATGAAGCTTGCTAGTATCTTGTGTCCGCAACCTCACCATGCTCTAGAGCTAAGGATGCGGGTTTTGGGGAGCCTATAGGTCTACCTACTGAGTCATCAGCCATTGCCTGGCCTTCCCTGGTCTTAGCTAGATGGAGAGGGGGGGAGAGGGGACCTAGGGTGCTAATCATATGTATATATGGTCAGTCTCTAGGACATTGTCCTGTCCCCTGCCTCTGCCATTCATGAGCAAGCTTTAGATTGTTGGGAAAACGTTTTAACTTTTACGCTGAAGTTTATCGTAATCCATCGTAGATTAGATATAGCGAGTAGGAGATGATACCCTGATTCTAAGGTCATGGGGGACTTTGCTTAATCTTCTTTTATGCTAAACTTCTTGTAGAAATCATTAATCTTATGAAGGCTCAACTCCTCACAGTAGGCCTAAAAAGTATTCAGGCCTAATAAGAATTTTGAATTACATCTGTTAATACTATCATGTACTTAGCAATTTTATAGCCTCCACCAACGAAGTTGGAAGGAGGTTATGTTTTTGCCTCTGTGTATGTGTGAGTGTATGTTTGTTTGAACAGCTTCCTGGCCACAATTTGAATTGTAGAGTACTGAAACTTGCAGGGATTAACTGTGATGTAAAAAGCTTGAAATGGTTAAATTTTGAATTTTGTTTTAAGAATACAATTATTTATTACAGCTTGTTGACAGTGAGTTATTAGCCATTTTTTTCTAAACCTTTCTCCTCCCATCCCTCTATTTGCTTGAAATAAATATCAAAATATAAGTAGATATGAAATGAAGGAATTACTATTTGAAAAAAGAATTGAAGTTCATATTACCTTGGAATTTTATCAAAGGCTTATGATAGAACAAACCCCAGAATATTTGAAATTTTTACATTTGTCAGTGAAATTGAAAAGAAATTCCTTGGTAGTACAGTATTTAATTATCATAGCAAATTTTTTAGAATAAAAATATTTACCACTGTGATATTCAGAGTAAGAATGACTTAAAGGACAAAGTTTGATGACATTCTGGAGTTGGCTGGATGTAAGAAGAGTCAATTATGTTTATACTTCTCTCTCTCTCTCTCTCTCTCTCTCTCTCTCTCTCTCTCTCTCTCTCTCTCTCTCTCTCTCTCTCTCTCTCTCTCTCTCTCTCAAACTATAGATTTGCATGTGCTTATTATTTATATTAGTTAATATTTCAGCGAATAAAACATCAATAAACATCTTTGTAAAGTTTTTGAACGCGAGTAGTATTAATTTAAAGAGGCTTTGAATATTCCTTGAATAGGTTCTGACTACACAAGGTCACACACTTGAATTTTAAGTGTCTGGTTTTTTTATTTATTTATTTTCATATTTGCATGACTATTGCAAGCAACACTGCATGAATTAAGAGATGCTGATTGTTTTATGTAGGTAAATAATGATTAATTAATAGATAGTAATGTGGGTAGATAATGATTAATTAATAGATAATAGTTATGTAGGTAAATAATGATTGATTAATAAATGATAATTAATTGTAGTTAAATGAGGGTTAATAAGTTAATTGTATATGTGAATACTAATAAATTAATAAATAATTATATAGGCAAATAATGATTTATTAATAAATAATAATTAATTATGTATAATAGCAAAAGCAGCCGATTTTAGTCCACTGCAGGACAAAGACCTCAGACTTTTCAATTTATGTCTGGGGTTTGGCCAGTTTCCATCACCACGCTGTCTAGTGGGGATTGTTGATGGTGGGAGATTTTGTATCTGATCGCTCGCAGGAAACCCAACCTAGTAAGGGTGGTTTTGACTAATGCAGCTTTGCTGATCATTGCGATATGCAAATCCTTCTCCGCGTTAAGGTATCCACACCCAGATAGGGATGGACATATATATAATCCATCCTTTAAAGGTTTAAAGGTCGCTCATGAATGGCAGAGGAAAAGGGCAGGATAATATCCCAGAGACTGACCATATATACAATGATCAGCGCTTGAGCCCACTCTCCACCCAAGCTAGGACCAGGGAAGTAGAGGCAATGGCTGCTGATGATCCAGCAGGTAAACTTACAGGCTTCCCCAAATCACCCATATATATATATATATATATATATATATATATATATATATATATATATATATTTATATATTATTATTATTATTATTATTAAAATTCCCATTACGATAAGTGGCATTGCCAGACTTTTGACTTCGGCCTCTTTGTCTCTTGAGTATAGGGGAGAGGGAGTAATCATACCCCGGTGAGATGGGTTATCACGAGAGGTACACTAAGAAACCCCAATCTTTAACAAATTGTCGAAACTGCCGTGTTGTAGTTAATAGGGAAGGGGATGAGAAGGGTTGAATCAGTGTGTGCGTATGTGCATGCATGCATATCTAGCTAAATATTTAAGTCATTTTTGACCGGTCGCGTACACTAGTATATATAGATTATGCAATGTTGCTTCGGGTTCTCGTAATGAGAGAGAGAGAGAGAGAGAGAGAGAGAGAGAGAGAGAGAGAGAGAATGTGTTTGGAAGTGTGCTGTATTAGTAGATTTATACAAGTGAGAGAGAGAGAGAGAGATTAATTGATTGATTGTGGTTGGATGTATTAGTGTTGTATTAAGATTTATGCTAGAGAGAGAGAGAGAGAGAGAGAGAGAGAGAGAGAGAGAGAGAGAGAGAGAGAGGGGGGGGGGTAATATTGCCCAAAGACAAGCTAATAGCAAATCAGGCTTGAGACTAATGGCTGCAGTTTAGGAATGATGTAATTGTCCTAACGAGGCTTTTACACGAGACACCATTGGTGCTTTCGTGGATGGGGAATGACAGGGCATTCGGTTGGTGTAACTTTGTTTTGGAGGAGGAGGAGGAAAGTAGAGAGACAGAGGAGAAGGAACAAGCAATGACAGAGGAGGAGTAAGTAATGGGAGGAGGGATTATTGGAGGAGGAGGAGGAAAGTAGAGAGACAGAGGAGAAGGAGCAAGCAATGGCACAGGAATAAGTAATGGGAGGAGGGTTTGTTGGAGGAGGAGGAGGAGGAGGAAAGTAGAGAGACAGAGAAGGAGGAACAAGTAATGACAGAGGAGAAGTAAGTAATGGGAGGAGGGATTATTGGAGGAGGAGGAGGAGGAGGAAAGTAGAGAGACAGAGGAGAAGGAACAAGCAATGGCACAGGAGTAAGTAATGGGAGGAGGGATTATTGGAGGAGGAGGAAAGTAGAGAGACAGAGGAGAAGGAACAAGTAATGGCAGAGAAGGAGTAAGTAATGGGGAGGAGGGATTATTGGAGGAGGAGGAGGAGGAAAGTAGGGAGACAGAGGAGAAGAAGTAAGCAAAGGTAGTGGAGGAGTAAGTAATGGGGAGGAAGAATAATGAAAGAAAAATAGAAGGGGATGAAGAGTAAGAAAGTAATGAGACAGAAGGAACAAGCAATGGCAGAGGAGGAGTAAGTAATGGGGGGAAGATTAAGAAAAGAAAATAGAAAAGGGGGATGGGGAGTAAGAAAGTAAATAGACAGAGGAAAAGGAGTAAGCAATGGGAGGAAGAATAAGGAGAGAAAATAGAAAAGGGGGATGAAGAGTAAGAAAGTAAATAGACAGAGGAAAAGGAATAAGAAATGAAAGAGGTAAAGGAGTAAGCAATGGGAGGA